>NC_053497.1:147133068-147405513 GCF_905171775.1 Rana temporaria | reverse complement strand
CCCCCACAAGCCATTCCCCATTAGTACAGAGCCCCCCACAACCCATCCCCCATTATTACAGAGCCCCCCACAAGCCATCCCCCATTAGTACAGAGCCCTCCCCCATTAGTACAGAGCCCCCCACAAGCCATCCCCCATTAGTACAGAGCCCCCCACAACCACAAGCCATCCCCCATTAGTACAGAGCGCCCCCTCAACCACAAGCCATCCCCCATTAGTACAGAGCCCCCCACAACCACAAGCCATCCCCCATTAGTACAGAACCCCCCACAACCACAAGCCATCCCCCATTAGTACAGAGCACCCCCTCAACCACAAGCCACCCCCATTAGTACAGAGCCCCCCCACAAGCCATCCCCCATTAGTACAGAACCCCCCACAACCACAAGCCATCCCCCATTAGTACAGAGCGCCCCCACAACCACAAGCCATCCCCCATTATTACAGAGCCCCCCACAACCACAACCCATCCCCCATTATTAGAGCCCCCCACAACCACAAGCCATCCCCCATTAGTACAGAGCCCCCCACAACCCATCCCCCATTAGTACAGAGCCCTCCCCCATTAGTACAGAGCCCCCCACAACCACAAGCCACCCCCCATTATTACAGAGCCCCCCACAACCACAAGCCATCCCCCATTATTACAGAGCCCCCCACAACCACAAGCCATCCCCCATTATTACAGAGCCCCCCACAAGCCATCCCCCATTATTACAGAGCCCCCCACAACCACAAGCCATCCCCCATTATTACAGAGCCCCCCACAAGCCATTCCCCATTATTACAGAGCCCCCCACAAGCCATTCCCCATTATTACAGAGCCCCCCACAACCACAAGCCATCCCCCATTAGTACAGAGCCCCCCCCACAAGCCATCCCCCATTATTACAGAGCCCCCCCACAAGCCCTCCCCCATTATTACAGAGCCCCCCCACAAGCCCTCCCCCATTAGTACAGAGCGCCCCACAACCACAAGCCATCCCCCATTAGTACAGAGCGCCCCCTCAACCACAAGCCATCCCCCATTAGTACAGAGCCCCCCACAAGCCATCCCCCATTAGTACAGAGCCCCCCACAACCCATCCCCCATTATTAGAGCCCCCCACAAGCCATCCCCCATTAGTACAGAACCCCCCACAACCACAAGCCATCCCCCATTAGTACAGAGCGCCCCCACAACCACAAGCCATCCCCCATTATTACAGAGCCCCCCACAACCACAACCCATCCCCCATTATTAGAGCCCCCCCACAACCACAAGCCATCCCCCATTAGTACAGAGCCCCCCACAACCACAAGCCATCCCCCATTATTACAGAGCCCCCCACAACCACAAGCCATCCCCCATTATTACAGAACCCCCCACAACCACAAGCCATCCCCAATTATTACAGAGCCCCCCACAACCACAAGCCATCCCCCATTAGTACAGAGCACCCCCTCAACCACAAGCCATCCCCCATTAGTACAGAGCCCCCCACAACCCATCCCCCATTAGTACAGAGCCCCCCACAAGCCATCCCCCATTAGTACAGAGCTCCCCACAAGCCATCCCCCATTATTACAGAGCCCCCCCACAAGCCATCCCCATTATTGCAGAGCCCCCCACAACCACAAGCCATCCCCCATTAGTACAGAGCTCCCCCCCCCCACAAGCCATCCCCCATTAGTACAGAGCCCCCCACAACCCATCCCCCATTAGTACAGAGCCCCCCACAACCCATCCCCATTCGTACAGAGCCCCCCACAACCACAAGCCATCCCCCATTATTACAGAGCCCCCCCACAAGCCATCCCCCATTATTAGAGCCCGCCACAACCACAAGCCATCCCCCATTATTACAGAGCCCCCCACAACCACAAGCCATCCCCCATTAGTACAGAGCCCCCCCCACAAGCCATCCCCCATTATTACAGAGCCCCCCCACAAGCCCTCCCCCATTAGTACAGAGCCCCCCACAACCACAAGCCATCCCCCATTAGTACAGAGCCCCCCACAAGCCATTCCCCATTAGTACAGAGCCCCCCACAACCCATCCCCCATTATTACAGAGCCCCCCACAAGCCATCCCCCATTAGTACAGAGCCCTCCCCCATTAGTACAGAGCCCCCCACAAGCCATCCCCTATTAGTACAGAGCCCCCCACAACCACAAGCCATCCCCCATTAGTACAGAGCGCCCCCTCAACCACAAGCCATCCCCCATTAGTACAGAGCCCCCCCACAACCACAAGCCATCCCCCATTAGTACAGAACCCCCCACAACCACAAGCCATCCCCCATTAGTACAGAGCGCCCCCTCAACCACAAGCCACCCCCATTAGTACAGAGCCCCCCACAAGCCATCCCCCATTAGTACAGAGCCCCCCACAAGCCATCCCCCATTATTACAGAGCCCCCCCACAAGCCATCCCCCATTATTACAGAGCCCCCCCACAAGCCATCCCCCATTATTACAGAGCCCCCCCACAAGCCATCCCCCATTATTACAGAGCCCCCCCACAAGCCATCCCCCATTAGTACAGAACCCCCCACAACCACAAGCCATCCCCCATTAGTACAGAGCGCCCCCACAACCACAAGCCATCCCCCATTATTACAGAGCCCCCCACAACCACAACCCATCCCCCATTATTAGAGCCCCCCACAACCACAAGCCATCCCCCATTAGTACAGAGCCCCCCACAACCACAAGCCATCCCCCATTAGTACAGAGCCCCCCACAACCCATCCCCCATTAGTACAGAGCCCTCCCCCATTAGTACAGAGCCCCCCACAACCACAAGCCATCCCCCATTATTACAGAGCCCCCCACAACCACAAGCCATCCCCCATTATTACAGATCCCCCCACAACCACAAGCCATCCCCCATTATTACAGAGCCCCCCACAAGCCATTCCCCATTATTACAGAGCCCCCCACAACCACAAGCCATCCCCCATTAGTACAGAGCCCCCCCCACAAGCCATCCCCCATTATTACAGAGCCCCCCCACAAGCCCTCCCCCATTATTACAGAGCCCCCCCACAAGCCCTCCCCCATTAGTACAGAGCGCCCCACAACCACAAGCCATCCCCCATTAGTACAGAGCGCCCCCTCAACCACAAGCCACCCCCATTAGTACAGAGCCCCCCCTCAACCACAAGCCACCCCCATTAGTACAGAGCCCCCCACAAGCCATCCCCCATTAGTACAGAGCCCCCCACAACCCATCCCCCATTATTAGAGCCCCCCACAAGCCATCCCCCATTAGTACAGAACCCCCCACAACCACAAGCCATCCCCCATTAGTACAGAGCGCCCCCACAAGCCATCCCCCATTATTACAGAGCCCCCCACAACCACAACCCATCCCCCATTATTAGAGCCCCCCACAACCACAAGCCATCCCCCATTAGTACAGAGCCCCCCACAAGCCATCCCCCATTAGTACAGAGCCCCCCCACAAGCCATCCCCCATTATTACAGAGCCCCCCCCACAAGCCATCCCCCATTATTACAGAGCCCCCCACAAGCTATCCCCCATTATTACAGAGCCCCCCCACAAGCTATCCCCCATTATTACAGAGCCCCCCCACAAGCCATCCCCCATTATTACAGAGCCCCCCACCAAGCCATCCCCCATTATTACAGAGCCCCCCCACAAGCCATCCCCCATTATTACAGAGCCCCCCACAAGCCATCCCCCATTATTACAGAGCCCCCCACAACCACAAGCCATCCCCCATTATTACAGAGCCCCCCACAAGCCATCCCCCATTATTACAGAGACCCCCACAAGCCATCCCCCATTATTACAGAGCCCCCCACAACCACAAGCCATCCCCCATTATTACAGAGCCCCCCACAACCACAAGCCATCCCCCATTATTACAGAGCCCCCCACAAGCCATCCCCCATTATTACAGAGCCCCCCACAAGCCATCCCCCATTAGTACAGAGCGCCCCCACAACCACAAGCCATCCCCCATTAGTACAGAGCCCCCCACAAGCCATCCCCCATTAGTACAGAGCCCCCCACAAGCCATCCCCCATTAGTACAGAGCCCCCCACAAGCCATCCCCCATTATTACAGAGCCCCCCACAACCACAAGCCATCCCCCATTATTACAGAGCCCCCCACAAGCCATCCCCCATTAGTACAGAGCCCCCCACAAGCCATCCCCCATTATTACAGAGCCCCCACAAGCCATCCCCCATTATTACAGAGCCCCCCATCAACCACAAGCCATCCCCTATTATTACAGAGCCCCCCACAACCACAAGCCATCCCCCATTATTACAGAGCCCCCCACAACCACAAGCCATCCCCCATTAGTACAGAGCCCCCCACAACCACAAGCCATCCTCCATTAGTACAGAGCGCCCCCACAACCACAAGCCATCCCCCATTAGTACAGAGCCCCCCACAAGCCATCCCCCATTAGTACAGAGCCCCCCACAAGCCATCCCCCATTAGTACAGAGCCCCCCACAAGCCATGCCCCATTATTACAGAGCCCCCCACAAGCCATGCCCCATTAGTACAGAGCGCCCCCACAACCACAAGCCATCCCCCATTAGTACAGAGCCCCCCACAAGCCATCCCCCATTAGTACAGAGCCCCCCACAAGCCATCCCCCATTAGTACAGAGCCCCCCACAAGCCATCCCCCATTAGTACAGAGCCCCCCACAACCACAAGCCATCCCCCATTATTACAGAGCCCCCCACAACCACAAGCCATCCCCCATTAGTACAGAGCCCCCCACAACCACAAGCCATCCCCCATTAGTACAGAGCCCCCCACAACCACCAGCCATCCCCCATTAGTACAGAGCCCCCCACAACCACAAGCCATCCTCCATTAGTACAGAGCCCCCCACAACCACAAGCCATCCTCCATTAGTACAGAGCGCCCCCACAAGCCATCCCCCATTAGTACAGAGCCCCCCACAAGCCATCCCCCATTAGTACAGAGCCCCCCACAAGCCATCCCCCATTAGTACAGAGCCCCCCACAAGCCATCCCCCATTAGTACAGAGCCCCCCACAAGCCATGCCCCATTAGTACAGAGCGCCCCCACAACCACAAGCCATCCCCCATTAGTACAGAGCCCCCCACAAGCCATCCCCCATTAGTACAGAGCCCCCCACAAGCCATCCCCCATTAGTACAGAGCCCCCCACAACCCATCCCCATTCGTACAGAGCCCCCCACAACCACAAGCCATCCCCCATTATTACAGAGCCCCCCCACAAGCCATCCCCCATTATTAGAGCCCGCCACAACCACAAGCCATCCCCCATTATTACAGAGCCCCCCACAACCACAAGCCATCCCCCATTAGTACAGAGCCCCCCCCACAAGCCATCCCCCATTAGTACAGAGCCCCCCACAAGCCATTCCCCATTAGTACAGAGCCCCCCACAACCCATCCCCCATTATTACAGAGCCCCCCACAAGCCATCCCCCATTAGTACAGAGCCCTCCCCCATTAGTACAGAGCCCCCCACAAGCCATCCCCTATTAGTACAGAGCCCCCCACAACCACAAGCCATCCCCCATTAGTACAGAGCGCCCCCTCAACCACAAGCCATCCCCCATTAGTACAGAGCCCCCCCACAACCACAAGCCATCCCCCATTAGTACAGAGCCCCCCACAACCACAAGCCATCCCCCATTAGTACAGAGCGCCCCCTCAACCACAAGCCACCCCCATTAGTACAGAGCCCCCCACAAGCCATCCCCCATTAGTACAGAGCCCCCCACAAGCCATCCCCCATTATTACAGAGCCCCCCCACAAGCCATCCCCCATTATTACAGAGCCCCCCCACAAGCCATCCCCCATTATTACAGAGCCCCCCCACAAGCCATCCCCCATTATTACAGAGCCCCCCCACAAGCCATCCCCCATTAGTACAGAACCCCCCACAACCACAAGCCATCCCCCATTAGTACAGAGCGCCCCCACAACCACAAGCCATCCCCCATTATTACAGAGCCCCCCACAACCACAACCCATCCCCCATTATTAGAGCCCCCCACAACCACAAGCCATCCCCCATTAGTACAGAGCCCCCCACAACCACAAGCCATCCCCCATTAGTACAGAGCCCCCCACAACCCATCCCCCATTAGTACAGAGCCCTCCCCCATTAGTACAGAGCCCCCCACAACCACAAGCCATCCCCCATTATTACAGAGCCCCCCACAACCACAAGCCATCCCCCATTATTACAGATCCCCCCACAACCACAAGCCATCCCCCATTATTACAGAGCCCCCCACAAGCCATTCCCCATTATTACAGAGCCCCCCACAACCACAAGCCATCCCCCATTAGTACAGAGCCCCCCCCACAAGCCATCCCCCATTATTACAGAGCCCCCCCACAAGCCCTCCCCCATTATTACAGAGCCCCCCCACAAGCCCTCCCCCATTAGTACAGAGCGCCCCACAACCACAAGCCATCCCCCATTAGTACAGAGCGCCCCCTCAACCACAAGCCACCCCCATTAGTACAGAGCCCCCCCTCAACCACAAGCCACCCCCATTAGTACAGAGCCCCCCACAAGCCATCCCCCATTAGTACAGAGCCCCCCACAACCCATCCCCCATTATTAGAGCCCCCCACAAGCCATCCCCCATTAGTACAGAACCCCCCACAACCACAAGCCATCCCCCATTAGTACAGAGCGCCCCCACAAGCCATCCCCCATTATTACAGAGCCCCCCACAACCACAACCCATCCCCCATTATTAGAGCCCCCCACAACCACAAGCCATCCCCCATTAGTACAGAGCCCCCCACAAGCCATCCCCCATTAGTACAGAGCCCCCCCACAAGCCATCCCCCATTATTACAGAGCCCCCCCCACAAGCCATCCCCCATTATTACAGAGCCCCCCACAAGCTATCCCCCATTATTACAGAGCCCCCCCACAAGCTATCCCCCATTATTACAGAGCCCCCCCACAAGCCATCCCCCATTATTACAGAGCCCCCCACCAAGCCATCCCCCATTATTACAGAGCCCCCCCACAAGCCATCCCCCATTATTACAGAGCCCCCCACAAGCCATCCCCCATTATTACAGAGCCCCCCACAACCACAAGCCATCCCCCATTATTACAGAGCCCCCCACAAGCCATCCCCCATTATTACAGAGACCCCCACAAGCCATCCCCCATTATTACAGAGCCCCCCACAACCACAAGCCATCCCCCATTATTACAGAGCCCCCCACAACCACAAGCCATCCCCCATTATTACAGAGCCCCCCACAAGCCATCCCCCATTATTACAGAGCCCCCCACAAGCCATCCCCCATTAGTACAGAGCGCCCCCACAACCACAAGCCATCCCCCATTAGTACAGAGCCCCCCACAAGCCATCCCCCATTAGTACAGAGCCCCCCACAAGCCATCCCCCATTAGTACAGAGCCCCCCACAAGCCATCCCCCATTATTACAGAGCCCCCCACAACCACAAGCCATCCCCCATTATTACAGAGCCCCCCACAAGCCATCCCCCATTAGTACAGAGCCCCCCACAAGCCATCCCCCATTATTACAGAGCCCCCCACAAGCCATCCCCCATTATTACAGAGCCCCCCATCAACCACAAGCCATCCCCTATTATTACAGAGCCCCCCACAACCACAAGCCATCCCCCATTATTACAGAGCCCCCCACAACCACAAGCCATCCCCCATTAGTACAGAGCCCCCCACAACCACAAGCCATCCTCCATTAGTACAGAGCGCCCCCACAACCACAAGCCATCCCCCATTAGTACAGAGCCCCCCACAAGCCATCCCCCATTAGTACAGAGCCCCCCACAAGCCATCCCCCATTAGTACAGAGCCCCCCACAAGCCATGCCCCATTATTACAGAGCCCCCCACAAGCCATGCCCCATTAGTACAGAGCGCCCCCACAACCACAAGCCATCCCCCATTAGTACAGAGCCCCCCACAAGCCATCCCCCATTAGTACAGAGCCCCCCACAAGCCATCCCCCATTAGTACAGAGCCCCCCACAAGCCATCCCCCATTAGTACAGAGCCCCCCACAACCACAAGCCATCCCCCATTATTACAGAGCCCCCCACAACCACAAGCCATCCCCCATTAGTACAGAGCCCCCCACAACCACAAGCCATCCCCCATTAGTACAGAGCCCCCCACAACCACCAGCCATCCCCCATTAGTACAGAGCCCCCCACAACCACAAGCCATCCTCCATTAGTACAGAGCCCCCCACAACCACAAGCCATCCTCCATTAGTACAGAGCGCCCCCACAAGCCATCCCCCATTAGTACAGAGCCCCCCACAAGCCATCCCCCATTAGTACAGAGCCCCCCACAAGCCATCCCCCATTAGTACAGAGCCCCCCACAAGCCATCCCCCATTAGTACAGAGCCCCCCACAAGCCATGCCCCATTAGTACAGAGCGCCCCCACAACCACAAGCCATCCCCCATTAGTACAGAGCCCCCCACAAGCCATCCCCCATTAGTACAGAGCCCCCCACAAGCCATCCCCCATTAGTACAGAGCCCCCCACAAGCCATCCCCCATTAGTACAGAGCCCCCCACAACCACAAGCCATCCCCCATTATTACAGAGCCCCCCACAACCACAAGCCATCCCCCATTAGTACAGAGCCCCCCACAACCACAAGCCATCCCCCATTAGTACAGAGCCCCCCACAAGCCATCCCCCATTATTACAGAGCCCCCCACAACCACAAGCCAGCCCCCATTATTACAGAGCCCCCCACAACCACAAGCCATCCCCCATTAGTACAGAGCCCCCCACAACCACAAGCCATCCCCCATTAGTACATAGCGCCCCCACAACCACAAGCCATCCCCCATTAGTACAGAGCGCCCCCACAACCACAAGCCATCCCCCATTAGTACAGAGCCCCCCACAAGCCATCCCCCATTAGTACAGAGCGCCCCCACAACCACAAGCCATCCCCCATTAGTACAGAGCCCCCCACAAGCCATCCCCCATTAGTACAGAGCCCCCCACAAGCCATCCCCCATTAGTACAGAGCCCCCCACAAGCCATCCCCCATTAGTACAGAGCCCCCCACAACCACAAGCCATCCCCCATTAGTACAGAGCCCCCCACAAGCCATCCCCCATTAGTACAGAGCCCCCCACAACCACAAGCCATCCCCCATTAGTACAGAGCCCCCCACAAGCCATCCCCATTAGTACAGAGCCCCCCACAACCACAAGCCATCCCCCATTAGTACAGAGCCCCCCACAAGCCATCCCCCATTAGTACAGAGCCCCCCACAAGCCATCCCCCATTAGTACAGAGCCCCCCACAACCACAAGCCATCCCCCATTATTACAGAGCCCCCACAACCACAAGCCATCCCCCATTAGTACAGAGCGCCCCCACAACCACAAGCCATCCCCCATTAGTACAGAGCGCCCCCACAACCACAAGCCATCCCCCATTAGTACAGAGCCCCCCACAACCACAAGCCATCCCCCATTAGTACAGAGCCCCCCACAAGCCATCCCCCATTAGTACAGAGCCCCCCACAACCACAAGCCATCCCCCATTAGTACAGAGCCCCCCACAAGCCATCCCCCATTAGTACAGAGCCCCCCACAAGCCATCCCCCATTAGTACAGAGCCCCCCACAACCACAAGCCATCCCCCATTATTACAGAGCCCCCACAACCACAAGCCATCCCCCATTAGTACAGAGCGCCCCCACAACCACAAGCCATCCCCCATTAGTACAGAGCCCCCCACAAGCCATCCCCCATTAGTACAGAGCCCCCCACAACCACAAGCCATCCCCCATTAGTACAGAGCCCCCCACAAGCCATCCCCCATTAGTACAGAGCCCCCCACAACCACAAGCCATCCCCCATTAGTACAGAGCCCCCCACAAGCCATCCCCCATTAGTACAGAGCCCCCCACAACCACAAGCCATCCCCCATTAGTACAGAGCCCCCCACAAGCCATCCCCCATTAGTACAGAGCCCCCCACAAGCCATCCCCCATTAGTACAGAGCCCCCCACAACCACAAGCCATCCCCCATTATTACAGAGCCCCCACAACCACAAGCCATCCCCCATTAGTACAGAGCGCCCCCACAACCACAAGCCATCCCCCATTAGTACAGAGCGCCCCCACAACCACAAGCCATCCCCCATTAGTACAGAGCCCCCCACAACCACAAGCCATCCCCCATTAGTACAGAGCCCCCCACAAGCCATCCCCCATTAGTACAGAGCCCCCCACAACCACAAGCCATCCCCCATTAGTACAGAGCCCCCCACAAGCCATCCCCCATTAGTACAGAGCCCCCCACAAGCCATCCCCCATTAGTACAGAGCCCCCCACAACCACAAGCCATCCCCCATTATTACAGAGCCCCCACAACCACAAGCCATCCCCCATTAGTACAGAGCGCCCCCACAACCACAAGCCATCCCCCATTAGTACAGAGCCCCCCACAAGCCATCCCTATTGAGTACAGACCCCTCCACTAGTGCACTCACAGAGGCCACCACAAACCTCCCCCCCTCAGGACAAACCCCACCCGGGCGGCAGCTGGAGAGGACAGTGTGCAGCTGCGACGCCCGGGTGGATCGTGGAGGAAGATTTAAAAAAAAGTAAATACCGCGCCTCAGACAAGGAGAAGGAGAAGGAGGGAGCGGCGCACTCTGGCACTTGAGCGCCTCTGTGGCAACTGAGTGAACTGCACCCGCGCGGCACTTCTGAGGTCTCGATTGCCACAGAAATTCCGCCCTGGCCGGAGCTGGCGCCATAAGGCAAGCGTCAAAGTTGCCTTGCGCTAGCGCCGGCCCTGACGGGCCCCATAGCGCCCGCATGGGTCGCTATGGCGGTAGTTCTGCCACTGACCAAACCCCTTTAGATACGCAAATACTGGGTCAGAGCTGGCCTTTAATTATATTGCATCCCCAGCCTAGTAAAAAAGTGATTCTTGCTTATCTTTCCTACACTCAAAGTTACATAGTTTGTCTGGTTGAAAAAGATACAAGTCCACCCAGTTCAACCAATAAAAGGTTGAACTAGAACTAATAAAAAAAACACTAAAGTAGATTTTAGGCAACCCCAGTATGAAATTGCTTTTAACTGTTCTGTAGCATTTTAACATTCCTACATTATTACAGTTATACCATGGAAAACATTTTCAGGATAAAAAAAATTATGCAGGAAAGCAAAACAGCCATTGGAAATCTGGAACGTGCTGATCCTGCCTGTGCACAGAACATTTCCACTTTACCTGCGCAGTATTGTCTGCTGGGACGACGCTTGAACTGGCCTTTGTTTAAAAACACCAATTATGTGTAAATCATACTGGAGGAATCCGCAGAACAGTAAGCACAATATGAATGGCGTGCAGTGTTTATAAAGGCCAGTTTTCACTTCCACATAAGTTACTTTTTCTTCACAATAGTATGCTTGTTATATTTACCATTTTATCTTCTGTATAATCTATGCAAGATATGATGTAGGAAGAACAAGCTGTAGTCAATCAAACGAACCAAATGCTGACAGCATAACAATATCATTTGTGGGAGGTGTGCTGGGAAAGCAGCATGAAAGCACTTATGGACAGAAACCATAACACTCAATAAAGTGCTTGTACCAAGCGATCAAAGGAAGAGCAAAGCTAGATTACAGACATTCAGGGCAGTTTAGGATATTCTGATTGGAGATGGCAGTAATTTCAGTTCTTGGTTGCTTAACATTGTTACTAGGAGCCTGTAATGTGCCATTTGGATGTATAAAAGTCTTTCATCAGGGGGAAAAAAAAAAAAAGGAGGGGAACCAGAACAGTAGCCCATACTTACTGCTGCTCCATTCAGCGGTTGAAAGAGAAGAACTTTGCCTCCCCCATGAAACAGTGCTGGATGCATGTACAGCCAATTACCAGCACTGAAGAAGTGAGTCACATGATCCCACATACCCTGAAGTACTGTATAGTTTTCTAATATTACCAACAGCCTAAAGGAGTACCGAGAGATGAAGGGAAGGTATAAGCAGATACTGGGGCCAACAATCCAATGTACCTGTTTCTTTGCCCTGTGCGAGTTGTACGGTTGGGTTAAAGTCTAAAGGGAAGGTAACCTTTTATGTTCAAGGAAACCATTTAAGGTTGGGTAAAGTTTAGGAATGTCAGAGATCACTGTCTGTTTTATTACTTTTTTACAGGTGCCCAAACCCCCATCTTAGGTAATAACTCTCTTGGCTTTAAAGTGAAACAAATAATAATTTTATTTACTTGTACTGTATTTCCTGTTTTTCTAAAAAGTTCCTCTGCGTTTAAGCATCACTCTAAACACACCACCCCCCACTGTGAAACATGGTGATGGCAGCATCATCTTGTGGGGATGCTTTTCTTCAGCAGGGACAGGAAAGCTGGTCAGAGTTGATGAGAAGATGGATGAAGCCAAATAAAGGGCAATCTTAGAAGAAAACCTGTTAGAGTGTGCAAAAGAATTGAGACTGGGGTGGAGGTTCACCTTCCAACAGGAAAACAACCCTAAACATACAGCCAGAGCTACAATGGAATGGTTTAGATCAAAGCATATTCAGACCTAAATCCAATTGAGAATCTGTGGCAAGATTTGAAAATGTCACTCTCCATCGAATCTGACAGCTTGAGCTATTTTTCAAAGAATTGGCAAAAATGTCTCTCTAGATGTGCAAAGCTGGTAGAGACATCCCAATAAAATCCATGTACGTTTTTTGGTTGTAAAATACATTTTCAAGGCACTGTAGATTTGCTTCCATCTAGACCGGGAGAGTACATAGATCATATTTACAGCCGCTGATACAGGATACCCAAGTATATCATTCAACTGTTACAGAGTTTAGAGACCACCAATGACACCATACTAACAGCAGATGTATCATCTCTATATACAAACATAGACCATGAGGGGGACCATAGAAGCAGCCAGATGGGCACTCAATAAAAGCCACATGATAACAAGCAAACATAAGAAATGTATTATCAAAGCTTTAGATTTTTGTTCGAAACATAACTGTAACGGTCACCACCGTTTACGACCTTCCATCAACCACGACAGCTTATCTGACACTCTAACCAACAGGACCCGATCCATCCCATTTCCCAGAATAACCTAGACACAGCTCTGGGTTCTGGTTTCAAAATGCAAGACAACTTTAATGGTTAGCTCTCAAGTTTATATACAGTTTTCAAGGCATGCTTCAGTGATCACAGGAACAATCAAACTCTCCACCCACACACTGGGGGGGGGGGGGGGGCTTCAATACACCTTCAGATGGCTAATTGTTAAAACATTCTAGACATGTCGGCGCCGGTCTATAATTATCATGACCTAATCACTCCACCTGAGAAGTCACATTCCTTCATTAACAGAATTCAAACAAAACACCATCACACAATGATTTCTTCTCAATCCACATCTTTAGACAGACGTTCTGTCTCCGCATACAGCTTGACAAGTTCCATTCCACACACAAAACAGTATTTAGCATACATAATGAGAGATCCTGGACCAGACTCAATTAGCATGTCAACAGTCTACCCAAAGAGATGAGTCATAGAATAAACCAACACTTTGCAATATCTCCTGCAATATGAGCTATCAGTAATGTCCCCTGTTCTGTAATTTAGGATATAATTTCTCAGTCACCCTATGGCCCTATCGGACATAAGGTGACCCTAGACAGACTCCTTGGTGACGCCTGTACAGGAGTACCCCTCATTCTTCCAAAGTCTCTGTGTGTCACGGGTCATTCCGTTACATCTCTCCCCTTTCGGTGGAAGACGGACACAGGAGGGAACCCCAAACGGGTTGACTCCGAAGTTAGTCAGTAGTACGAGTCCTTCAATGCTGGTATGCATACCGTACCCCAAATAAATTGCTCCAAACAGAGCATTACTCACCCAGCCAACCTCTGCCTCTCTCAGAAAACCTGCCTGCCGCTGGGGAGAGGCCTGGACTGGCCCTTCTCCCTGGAGTCCTTTCAGCCGCTGGAGAGAAGACAGTGTGACTGGGCTCAGTCCATCATGCTGTTGGGGATCTGGGCCAACTGGCCCCCATCCCTGGGGTATACCAGTGGAGACTGAAGTCCCATTCACTAATATGAGCTATCAGTAATGTCCCCTGTCCTGTAATTTAGGATATCATTTCTCAGTCACTCTATGGCCCTATCGGACATAAGGTGACCCTAGACATAAGACTCCTTGGTGACGCCGGTACAGGAGTACCCCTCATTCTTCCAAAGTCTCTGTGTGTCACAGGTCATTCCTTTACAATAACTTTTAGTACGAAAATGCCTACTACCTGCAAAAAGTAGGTGTGGCCATGGGTGCCAAATTTGCACCTAGTATAGCAAACCTATACATGGCCAAATGGGAGGAGGATAGTGTTATATCCACTAATACACCTGACATAACACTTTATAGGAGGTTCATAGATGACTCGATCCCAATATGGGAGGCGGATCAAGAGAATCTACAAAATTTCAAAACGTAATATGAACCAGAATGATAGGAACATCAAGTTATCATGGGAAAGTAGTACTGAACACATTCACTTCCTGGACTTGGATATAATAGAGGGAAGCTCTACACAAAAACATTTTTTAAGAGAAAAGATCGTAACTCACATATACCCTGTAATAGTTTTCATTTTAAGCCATGGCTTATAAACATGCCCAGGGGACAGTTCATGCGCACTAAGAGGAACTGTTCCTGACTAGAAGGTTACAACATCCAGACAGAAAAAAACCTAACAGATATGTTTGTAGAAAAAGGATACCAACCCACATTTATAGAAGCAGAAAGGAAAAAGGTAAATAATATTGATAGAATGAAGTTGCTGGAAGAGAAACAGCATAAAAAAAATAATAAAGAGGTGGGAGCAAGAAAAAAAACTTCACATATTCTGCTGTCAACTGGGATAATTGCATAAACAACCTGCATAAATGCACTAAGTCCATCACAATTAAAGAAACAGCACTGAAATTGTTTACAAGATAATACTATACCCCAAGTAAACTTTATACTATTTTCCCTACGACCCCTCAGACATGTTTTAGGGATTGCAATTCCATAGGATCTTTCTCGCACATCTTTTGGAGTTGTGACAAGATCGCGCATATTTGGAAACAATTAGAAAACTTTGCCTCCAAAATCTTTAACAAAAATATTTTTCTAACCCTGCACAATTGCTTCTTTTCTCCCCCATTACAGGCCTCCCTGTCCATAATATGAGATTAATTCACACAATATGTGTTGCGATCCACTGGTTAATCGCATTCCATTGGAAATCACAATCAGTCCCACTAGCACACCTGAAAACAAGAATCATCAACATAAATCATCAACATAAATCTCATGGAAAAAATATTTCATAAAATACAGAATACAAACCATATATACAATAAAAAAAATGGGATCCATGGTTCGAACATTCTATTTCTTTTTTTAATTCATATTAATTTAAAGGAGTTGTAAAGGATTTTTTTTTTGCTGAAATGACTGTTTACAGGGTATAGAGACATAATAGTTAATTGATTCCTTTTAAATATAGATAAAAAATCATATAATGTACCTACAGTTTCAGTTTCGTTTTTGCATGCCGTTTCCTGTTGTGTGATGTACAGAGTCACAGAGCCAATACAGGGCAGTGATGGTTTGTAAAACTAAACTGATTGGTGTTGAGGGGTTTTAGACACACAGTAATCACACCTTCTTGATTAGTGACCACAGAGAGAAAGCTCCCATGACTTTTTTCATCAGGAAACAGACTGTTCAGAGCAGAGAAGGATTACAGCAACATCAGAGCAAAAACTAACAATGAGGACATGAAACCAGGACTGCAGTAAGGTAAAGGAAGCTATTTAGCTAACTCTTTATAGTTGACAGAGAGAAAATATATACGATGTTTATCAGTTTATGTATAAATCAAAGGACATTATTATGCTCTACATATGTTAATTATTATGTTGGTCCATTTATGCAGAATGACTATCTATAATTATTTCTGTACTAATGCCAAGTCAATTTTGTACCACCATTTTTGTACTTAATAAAAAGTTTGTAAATAAAAAAAATGTAATTGCTTTAAACTGTTAAAAAAATAAAATAAAGAGAAGACAGTACCAGTAGTGCTAAATTATAACATGCAATTCAAACAAGTAGAGCCAATTATTCATAAATTTGGCAAATATCAACAATCCAAAAAGTAATATACTTAGGAGCCCACACTTATTTATAAGAAAGCAACGACATTAAGAGACAAATATAAAATCAGTATGCAGCGCTAACAGGCCATGTTCAAATTATATTCCATGACAAATGTAATGAAGAGAAGACAGAGCCCCGCACCAGCTTCAGTGTGAAGACAGAACACCACACCACCGTGTTTACAATCAATCTGCTTACTAGAAGTTGGATGTAACAAGCTCATAAATCACTTGGCAATCTCTGTGTCAATCAGCAAACCTTGGATGGCTTCACAGCATAAGGACAACCAGTGGGATGGCTCACATCAAATGAATCAGCAACATGATTCCAAATGTACGTTTCCACCATGTTTAATCCAGTTCACTCAGCTCCCCAATCACAAGGAATGTGCCATAGTGAAAAATATGAAGCAACGCATAGTGAAGTTGGTTTTGATACGAGAGGAGTTTATTAAAGTTGTACTTACAAAATTCTACATAAAATGAGCAATACTTGCAATCGTGCAATACTCCAGTTCACACAAATTGAGACCCGTCTAACGCATTTTGACCAATAGGACATCGTCAGAGGCATGGCACAAGGACGCCTCTATATATGCAAAGGCTGAAACTCGAATTCCCAGGAAATGTATGGTTGGAAGTCGTCCATACACATCGAATGTGTTCCAAACAGCCCGAAATGGACTCTAATATGCTGAATCAGCCGAATCCGGATGTGAACATAGAGAAACAGCACTTCCGCTGTCTACAATGTGCCAACACTGTGCTCCAACATCCGGAAAGGGCTGACATTCAGATCAAAATATAAAGTTCAACATAAAAGCATAAATATTTAACCACTAGATAAATATAAAAAATACATAAACTCATGAATGATCGCTCGTTCATGCAAAAAAATAAGAATACAACAAATGAATAACAATAACATGAATTGGATACCCCACAAGTGAAGATGTCTCCACCTTGTGGTCAGAATGTGTATCACCCTACATAATCAGAAAAAAATTAAGGCATATAAAAAAAGATAGAAATGTACATAAAAATATCCATAAACATTGCATAAACCAATTTCAGACAATCTGAATAATGTGAATTCCCCCACAACTAGCAAAAGGCCCAAACTGTACTAGATTGTTGATATAATACTAACTAGTGTACCATAGCAGCGCGCAAGTATACACACTGTTTATATTAGACTTTAATGTTACCTTAAGCCTCTGTATGTCTGTTTCATAGGTGTAATAGAGACCGAGTTGATGGCATGTTTGTGTTTAGGGAGCCACAAAATAAATGCCAATGTTTTAGGGCGATCTGAATGTTCCTGTGGTCTGATGGCCCCCTACTGTCTAAGGCAGTGTTTCTCAACTCCAGTCCTCAAGGCGCCCCAACAGGTCATGCTTTCAGGATTTCCCAGATGAAACAGCTGTGTTAATTACTAAGGCAGTGAAACTGATCAAATCACCTGTGCAAAACTGTGCAGTGTTTCTCAACCCTTTTTCAGTCAAGGCTTCCTTTACACATAATGGACAATCTCGAAGCC
This sequence comes from Rana temporaria, assembly GCF_905171775.1. Lineage (NCBI taxonomy): Eukaryota > Metazoa > Chordata > Amphibia > Anura > Ranidae > Rana > Rana temporaria. The sequence goes on along the minus strand of NC_053497.1, from coordinate 147,387,738 downwards.
CCCTTTAAAAATTATGCACAGTCTTGAGGCACCCCATTCTAAAATGTAAAAACCCCTGAAGAAACCTCAATGCACCGCAGGGTGCCTGGGCACTCTGTTTGAAAAAGGCTTGTCTAAGACACAAAAAACTTTAAATATATTTCTCAGTATGTATTTGTGTGCACCAAATGCTTTTGCAAACCCTTAAAATTGCACAGTACAGGACACAGGCTAGATACTCATAGACCCTGTGTTAAAGTCTGCTACCTTCAAGTGATTGAACTTGCCCCATTGAGTGTACCCCAATGGCATACCTAGCATATCTGGCATCTGGGGATGTTTTTTTTTTTCTAGCACAGTGGTTTTTATTGTGGTAAGCAAAACAACATAACTGATCACTCACACAGAGGGTACACTACAAAGAAAATGGCATAAAGGCATGAGCAAAGGCACATTCAAGTAAATATTTTGGAAGTGCAAAATGTCCACTGAGTGACCTAATGGTATGAGCCAAAGGTCCTCATATGTTGCCTAAGACTATATGTAAGGTGCCCTAGTTTGCATTGACAAATTTACATATATAAGCAGATCAACTGTACACCCACACAGGGGGATTAGAGTGAGAAGGTAAAAATTAAGGATATTGATAAGTACATTTATGGTGTGACAACTTTGTGGTGTAAATGCCAGAAATGTCAGCAGAAGTGCCCTAAGTCCGGGGACTTGGTGGCATACTTATGGGAGGTAAGGGTGAGGGCAGATGTATGCCCAGTATCAGTAGCGAAAGGAATGAGAAGAGAGGAGCAGAGAAATAAGAAAAAAAGGGGGGGGGGGGGGGGGGGGGTCCGCAGGCAGGGGTAATTATATAAAATCAGTCCAAGGAATATCCAATTGCCTCATAGGAGATCAGGATTGAATTTTTCCCCCGCTGTAGCAAATTGGCTCATGCTTTTCTGGGGTTTTACTCCTTCCTCTGGATCAACTGTGGGTATAGGATTGTATATACGTATATTTTTTTTTTATTGGTTGAACTAGATGGACTTTTTTTATTTTTTCAACCTAATTATCTAACTATATGTAATTAAGATAGGCCCAGGTTGTTTGAATGCAGGATGGGGAACACAAAAGACCACCAGGGTGACCAAACTTTGTGAATTTGGAACGAGAGTCATGTAGGATACTAGAAATGTTTTCATTGACCAGCAAACGAAACAGATGGTTTCTTCCAGGCTCTGGCGATTGCACGTTTAGCAGCAATAAACAAATAGGTTGCCAAATTTTGTTGGTATGAGAACAGACCCTGGATCGGACAATGCAACAAGGCCGCTTTAGCGGCCTTGCGAATTGGTATATGAAACAAGGAATAGAGAAGCCCGAACAACCTGCACCAGAACCCCGCAAGAAGGGGGCAGGACCATCATGTATGGAAGATGTACCCTCGGTCGCAGCCCCTGAAGCACCTTATCCCTATTGTGTGGTCACCAGTATGGTATTTGTAAATTGAAATCATATCCCCTCTTAAGCGTCTCTTTTCCAGAGAGAATAAGTTCAGTGCTGGTAACCTTTCTTCATAACTAATATCATCCAGACCCTTTATTAGCTTTGTTGCCCTTCTTTGTACGCTCTCCATTTCCAGTACATCCTTCCTGAGGACTGGTGCCCAGAACTGGATGGCATACTCCAGGTGCGGCCGCACCAGAGTCTTGTAGAGCGGGAGAATTATCATTTTATCTCTGGAGTTAACCTCCTTTTTAATTCATGCCAATATTCTGTTTGCTTTGTTAGCAGCAGCTTGGCATTGCATGCCATTGTTGAGCCTATTATCTACTAGGACCCCCAGGCAGTGGTGGTGAATCCATAGTGGGCGCAGGAGCGCCGCCTCCTCTCTCCTGCACCTATCAATCAACAATACATGAATCTATGTATTGTTGCCGCTGCCGCCCACTATTCAGATGTCCAACCCCCTGTTGAATGACGGCTATCTGAATAACAGCGGTGGGCATGTTTTGGAAGTGCCTGATTAGAGCTAAATGCTCTAATAGGCTTCCCGATTAGAACCTGCGGACTCTAATCGGCTTCCAAATGGTTAACCAGAGGGCACACAGACTGTGCGTTCCCTGGTTAAACAGTGCTGTGTTAGGACAAACTGGCTGCATTTGAGGAGACAAACTGGCGTCAATTGATGTTTTTTTTTTTTTCCATTTGTTTGCGCCCCCCAAAAAAATTAAAGCGCCAGCCACCACTGCCCCCAGGTCCTTTTCCATCCAAGATTCCCCCAGAGGTTCACCCCCTAGTGAGTAGATTGCATTCATATTTTTGACACCCAAATGCATTATTTTAAATGTTTCTACATTAAACCTCATTTGCCATGTAGCTGCCCACCCCATTAATTTGTTTAGATCTTCTTGCAAGGTTTCCACATCCTGCAGAGAAGTTATATAGCCTTTGTAAGGCCACCACCTGCTCTTCAGTTCATACCTTCTCCAAGTTCTACCAGGTGGTTGTCCAGATCTCTGGGAAAGTAGCTTTCGGTTGAAAGGTTCTTTTAGTGGCACTCTGTTTTTTTTACCCTTTTTCATTTTTTTTGGGCCCATTGACACAATTAGGTTTGTCTTGTTGTTGCCCACCCTTGGGTGTTCCAGGGTCTGTGAATATCCAGCCTGTGTCCTGTACTGTATGATTAAAATAAAATGAATTTTCACTTACCTGTAAAATACATAACATGGAGTAGAGGATACAACACGTCACCATTCCCTCTATTCCTGTGCTTACTAAAAAAAAATAAGGTCTCACAGAGTAGGGTAGGGTTATGGGGGTATGTACAAGGGTGCATGTCCAAAAGTTTACCAGTGTCCAGTCCAGTCCAGTAGTAGCCTCTAACCCAGGGTCTCGAAATATTCAACCAGTATGGAATTTACAGGTAGAGTGTTGTACAAAGACTTTGCAGAGCTGAAGGGGGGGACCCAGCAAGCTCCACCCACTACAGGCTGCCTGAAGAAGACCAGAGGATGGGCAGAGACAAAACCAGTCACCCTCCACAAGAAGGGAGCAGCAATGACTGATTTTTATTATAGAAAGCTTTTCACAAAGCCAACGTTTAATGCCGTATTATAGCACAGATCTGGAAGAAATATACAAAGCACAATCAAGGTTCAAGTACAAATACACATGGCCATTGCATTTAGATAATTTTTGCTTATCCCACAGTTCAGCTTTAAAGTGAACTTGAGCTTTTTGGAAGGCAAAGCCACTTTTCACTATAAAGATGGCCCCACCAGCACCTTATACTTCCCTACCTTTCGCTATCCTGCAACTCCCTTTAGCTACTGGAACTAAAAAAAAATGTCCAATAATCCTGTCTATGGGGAAGAATATAACTCTCTCCCCTTTCTGCAGCACTGTCACAGGAATCCCCACAGCAAGGGAAATTGGGGCTTAAAAGAAAAGTGTAGCTTTTTTTAAAAAGAACAACCATACTCACCTAGATGGCTACGGCACAGATCCCAGCTACAGCTGTCCCTCACTGCCACTAAGACAGAGAAATACAGCTGATTACTCAGCTCTCGGTCTTTAGTCTGCAGAGAGCCATGACTGTCAGCCACTGGCTCTCTACTCTCCCCTCCAGGGCTCACTGAAGCGCTAGGCTGTGCAGGGGGCAGAAGGGGCTGGTTCAGGCTCTCGGCAGCTCACTGACAAGCTGAGCCAGCTGCCAGTCAGGTATCTGAGTGGATCCCAACCGTAAAGTCGGGATCTTTCCTGAGCCTGGACTGGCTAAGTGACATCAACCGACAGAGGATTTTAGCCCACGGTCAGTTGAAAATGGGTCACAGGAGTGCAGAATGAACTGCATTTCAGTGATCCATAGGAGAAGCTTAACGAACTGCATTCCAATGATCCAAAGGAGAAGCATAACGAACTGCATTCCTGTGATTCATTGGCTATACTTCTCCTTTAAAGATCAATTTGATGGATATAGTGTAGGACTAGAGTAATAGGAGTGCGTGACCATCACCGATTCCCAGCTGTCTGTCCGTGTTCCAGAGTGGCGCCCTTAATGTAAACCTGTGATGTTTGTTGTGCTATCACTAAAGGATAGGCAGCATTCACCTGTTTTTAGACTGGCCTGCCTGTGTCATGTCTTTGTGTTGTTAGCAACTGAGAACAAGAGCCTTGATAGCATGCCGATTACTTACCCCACCCATGGGCGAACATGTACACAGTGAGCTGAAATATCTCCCAGCATTGAGCAGCTTGCCTCATTGCAACACGCTATGTGAATGTACACACTGTTCCCTAAGGGCACCAGTGTTGAGCGTGGACCCTGCAGCACATATTCAATTAATAATTATACAACCACTAGATTTAAAATAAAAGCAATTTGATCAAACAGGTTCATTTAACAATTGCACAGATGATGCAAGAAGTGCAGTAAACCATAGCAACCAATTGTTTGTGTAGCTGTTTGGGGGTTTGCTTCTCGCTTCCTGTCTATCTTGGGGCAGATAATAAGGAGAAGAAGGAAAATTGCATTTAAAAAAAAGATAAACCCTCATACTCTCCTCTATGCTGCAGCATCATTGTGATGCTCTAAGACTGAAAACTGAGTGATCACATGACCGCTGATCGCTCAGTTCCCAGTCTGTTTAGAGCAGAGAGAGGTGAGGTTTTCTGTTTTGCTCGCTGGAGCGTCAAAGCAGGAAAAGGGGCAGGCACAGCTGGCTCTTTCGCTCTCAGACATGCACTGACAGGCAGGACCAGCTGTTAATCAGGCAGCGGTGGATTCGGACAATATTGTTGGGATCCTTCCAGAGCCTGCAGCGGCTCTGCCATGTCAGCTGATAAAAGGCAACAGCCTGTTATCAGCTGACTCTGGGTCACAGGAGAGCAAAAGTAAGTGCACTACTGTGACCCACAATAAAAAAAGCTTTGGCCATGCTTCTCTTTTAAAACCCTGATTAAAGAGGTCTTTTGTATCACTGAAATGTCAATTCACAACTGCATGCAAAAGAGCGAGAATAGCAGTAGAGTGCTGGCCTTCTTTTCCACCAGGAAAATGTCTTCTTAATTGCAGTCCAGTTGAGGGGTGTCGGAACAGGAAATAGAGGAAATAGTTTTTTAAAACCTTACAAATATTAAAAATCTCGAAGGTGCAGGCTGTACTATAATCAGGGCTGATCCTAGGCAGGGTGCACGGGGTGCTCCGCACCCAGGGGCCGCAGAGGTGGGGGCACTGAAGCTCCAAAGTGCTCCCCTCCCTCCTCCTCGCCTGTTTCCAGAGGCGGAGCGCATGTATCGGGTGCTGCGGTTCCCCATCCCACTTGCTCTCTCCGCTAGCAACTGATAAGAGCGCATACCTCCCACTGTCCCCTGAATCCGGGCTGGGTACCACAGCGGAGCCCATTACCGGAACACGTTCCAGCACTAGGCTCCACTAAGTAAATAATTAGTCCTGTGTGCATTGAGCAGTCTCCTGTCTGCCCCGCCCCCTCTGCATGTGTGTCGGCTCTTCTCTCATAGGCGGTGTGATGAGAGGCTTCTGGGTTGGCCAGAGCTGCTGCCAATCATCCCATGCACACCCAGAAATGCTCTCTGGGTGCCACCCTCCAAGTAACCAAAGATGCCACGTATGCCCCGCCCCCTGTAATGTGCTTCTGCTCCCAGCGCGCCCGAGCTACAGGGATCTATTGGACAAGTACTGATCTATGGTGACACCTGATGTGGGGGGCTCAGATGGGAACACCTGCTGTGGGGGGGCTCTGATGGGGGACACCTGCTGTGGGGGGGCTCTGATGGGGGCAACTGCTGGGGGGGCTCTGATGGGGGACACCTGCTGGGAGGCTCTGATGAGGAATACCTGCTGTGGGGGGGCTCCGATGGGGGACACCTGCTGGGGGGGACTCTGATGGGGGACACTAATGAAGACTTCTTAGGGGAGCATCTCAGTGTTTGAGTCATAGCCATAGAAACATGTGTAAAGGGGAGCATCTCAGTGTTTGAGTCATAGCCATAGAAACATGTGTAAAGGGGAGGAGTTAGTATGATGACCACGCCCAATATTTCTGCACCCAGGCGTCTGTGACCAGAGGCGTCCCTAGGGGGGGGCCAGAGGGGGCCCTGACCCCCCCAACATCATGCTGTGTATTTTTGTATTTTGCTCCCCGAGAGGGAGAGCGTCCCCAGTCAGCTCTGCGGGGTATTCCTCCCCCTCCCTGTGCTCGCCGACACTGCATAATGCGAGCGCTCACACAACAAGATATTCTAGCCTGGGCCGTGTTTAAGTGTGTGCACTGCAGACTGCAGTACACTGTAATCACTGAACATTATCGCCATCCCTTCTCTCCCCCCCCCCCCCCATCTGTCTCCCTCCCCCTCTCCTGTTCCTGTTCTTTCAAAACATTCACAATTTACTTTCACTTTCAGTTAGGCAGATAATATACGGTGCAAATTTCTTTCCTGCATCCACAGATTGCAGGAAAGAAACTTGCATGATTTCCCCATCAACGGACAGTGGTGACAGGGTAATATCCCTCCTGCTCAGCAATTATATTCTCCCGACAAACAGTGATTATCACTAGTGACTATACAGCAACCACTAGTGATAATTATAAGAGAATCTGCTCATTAATGGTTCAAATCTCAGCCAGTTTCTGCTGAACCAGCTGAGATTTAAACTGTCTATGGCTGGTCTTAGCTCTTAGGCAGCCCATACATTGATTAGCACTGTGGAGTGTCGGCTTCCTGGCGTGATCGGGCATGTGGGATTTCAAACACACCCGAGCCCATCTCTATTGGTTGTAGACAGTTGAGCTCCCTGCAGGTTGCTTAGCAGCAGTGGATCTTCTCTGACATGCTGATCGGGATGCAATCCAGGTGATGCTCTTAGTCAAATCCTAGTCATAAATATCAGTGATTTTTAGGGCTGTTACTGATCAAAATGTTTCTGTTCGATTAATCGTTTTTTTTTTTAATCGATTAATCGACTAATTTCGATTAATAGCGCACATACAGATCCAACTATTTTTAGCTGATCTCCTTGCAGGCTGATTCCCAGTGCAGCTACCAACCACTGGAAAAATGGATAGCAGGATACAAAAAACACACAAAGGCAGCGCTCAATGGGAATAGCATTAAAACTTTTACAGTCATCAAGTAGGTAACCAAATAAATATTGCACTGGAGATAAAATCGATGTAGCTACATAAACTGTAAAAATGGTGCGAGTAATACCAAACGGTACCAAAAGCAGTCATAAAAACATGTAGCTAAGTATGATACTGGTATAAAAATGTGTACAACGATACCACTGCTGAATCCAGATGAGGAGAGGTAAACATCAGTGCGTCGGTATGTAAATGTCCCATGAAGGGAACTATCACAACTCCCAGTGGGTGGCTGTAGAATCTCAGGTTGATAGAGGGAAGTGTAACAGCCCTTGTGTGTGGCAGATAGGAAGATCCCGCCGGCATGCAGATATGAAAGCACAGCAAAGGAGCCCTTCAGATGTACACGGCAAGCCCCGCCGCTGTCCGTGACGTTACTGGATCTCCAACGGAACTCCCAGAAGGCCCAGAAGCCAGCGGAGAGGTGAGTACCAATCAAAATAATTTTAATCTATCAAAAAGATTTTGATCAATCAACAAAAATTCAAGATTAATCGATTAATTAAAAGTTAATTTGCACAGTCCTAGTGATTTTATTGATCAAAGCCCACACTTTACAGGCATAGAGCCCACATGGCTGCTGATCATACAGTTGATTATATTTATGTGGTTGTACTCTTGATGCTAATAAATACTGTGTTTATTAGATCTGACTGGGAGCATCACCTGGATCACATGCCGATCAGCATGTCAACAGAGAAGGTTATACAGCATTACTGCTGCTAGGTGACCAGCTGGGGGCTCGGCTCTCTATAACCAATAGTGCCAGCCTTCCCCTGCATGCACCCATAATGTCACCAGCACTAGGTCCTAATAGACTGCCGCCGCTGCCAAGGAGACAGACGCCAGACCAGCGCTGTAAATAGCAGGGACAGGACAGCTGGGGAACCCCACTGTGGCAGAACACCAGTAGACTCCCTGGCAAGACCTTTGCAACCCTGATAGTTCTCCCACTGCTTTGGACCCTTATATTTTCTTGGTGTGCTGGTGACATATATCTCTTGTTTTCTGCCACCCTGGGGCCCCAGTATAGTAGGAAGGGAGCTCACTGCAGAACATGTGAAAGGGCCCATAGTGGGATCGTAGTAAAGGGCCCCAGGAGATAGATATATATATATATATATATATATATATATATATATATATATATATATATATATATATATATATATATATATATATATATATATATATATATATATAAAATTGCATTTTATAGTTGGCCCCCCTACTTTTGTCCCTGTCCCCCCATGTGCCCCCCCTAAATATGAAAGCTGGAGACGCCACTGTCTGTGACCCTCGGCCCTGACTATAATTAAGTTAGGCTCACAGGTTCACAGACCTCTCATGTATTTTATAGACAAGTAAAAGTACAAGGTCACAATCGCTTCACACTAAAAAGAGGGACAATGCCTATATTCAAAGAAGATATAAGAAAAAAAATTGACTGACAATTCAAGATGGAAGCTGACATATCGGGGATCTGTATTTATAAGATTACTTTGTAATAGGTATGAAATTATTATAAAATGTTATGAAAGTTACTGTAGGGAGCAATTGATACATTAGATATGATATATAAAATTGTGTTGCTATTAAAATTTCAATTATAGTTAAATCATAAATTATAGATAATATTGTACAAATGAATGTAAGGATGATGTTAGTGAACAGGATGAAAAACAGTATGCACCACTGTATGCAAGTGAAATTTATATAATTTTTTTTCACTCAAATACAATTTTCTTTTGGTGGTATTTGATTAGCGCTGGGTTTTGATTTTTTTGCTATAGAAACAAAAAACAAAATCAAAAATTTTTAAAAACTATTTTCTACTTTCTGTTATAAAACATATCCAAAAAAATCTAATTCATAAATTTAGACCAAAATGTATTCTGTTACATGTCTATGGTAAAAATAAAAATCCCAATAAGTGTATATTTATTGGTTTGTGTGACAGTTATAAAAAGTCTACAAACTATGGTCTATATATTTGAAAATGTATCAATTCTGATGTACTGACCTCACAAATGTGCTTCTGGAAGAATGGTCAAAGATTCACATAGACACACTCCTAAACCTTGTGGACGGCCTTCCCAGAAGAGTTGAAGCTGTTATAGCTGCAAAGGGTGGACCAACTCCATATTGAAACCTATGGACTAATGCTGTGTACACATGATTGGAAATTCCAACAAGAAAACCGTGGATTTTTTCCCGACTGAATTTTAGCTCAAACTTGTGTTGCATACACAGGGTCACACAAAATTCCGACCGTCAAGAACGCGGTGACGTAGAACACTACAACAAGCCGAGAAAAATTAAGTTCAATGATTTGAGCATGCATCAAATTGATTCCAAGCATGCATGTTTTTTTTTTGCATGTCGGAATTGCATACAGACGATCGGAATTTCCGACAAGAACTTTTCCCGTCTGAAAATTTGAGAACCAACTCTTTGCAGTCGGAAATTCCGACAGAAAAAGTCCGATGGGGCCTACACACGGTTGGAGTTTACGATAAAAAGCTCACATCGAATTTTTCTTATCAGAAATTCTTATCGTGTGTACGCGGCATAAGACTGGGATGCCATTAAAGCTTGTGTGCGTGTAAAGGCAGGCGTCCCAATACTTTTGGTAATATAGCGTATATAATCCCTGTCTTATCAAACTACACCTTGAAGTATTCTGTAGTGTCCAGGTCACTATAACTGTCTGCCAATTTCGTTTCTTCTGGCTTTTTCCTGATTGGGCAGCAAACAGAGAACCAGATTCTGGGTTCTGGGCTGACCTGACTTCCCTCCAGATTCTGCATGGAGTGCAGGGAGCGTGCTCCTAGAAAAGAAAAAAGATACAATGTGGTCAGAACAAGCTCATTATCAGATGACATTGAGTTTGGTTCATCAAGCTGCAATAGCACTTAGCGGACACAGGGGTAGATTCACAAAGGAGATACGACGGCGTATCTCCGAGTCAGGCCGGTCATATCTATGCGCCTGATTCATAGAATCAGTTACGCATAGATTTCTGTTAGATCCGACCGGCGTAAGTCTCTTACGCCGTCAGATCTTAACTGCATATTTACGCTGGCCGCTAGGGGGGGGGGGCTGATTTACGCCTAGAATATGTAAATCAGCTAGATACGCGAATTCACGAATGTACGCCCGGCCGACGCAGTACAGTTACGCTGTTTACGTTAGGCTTTTCCCGGCGTAAAGTTACCCCTGCTATATGAGGCGTATATGCGGTGCACCAATGTTAAGTATGGCCGTCGTTCCCGCGACACAATTTAAAAAAATTTACGTTGTTTGCGTAAGTCGTCCGTGAATGGGGCTGGATGTCATTTACAATTTACGTCTAAACCAATGACGTCCTCGCGGCGTACTTTGGAGCAATGCACACTGGGAAATGCCACGGACGGCGCATGCGCCGTTCGTGAAAAACGTCAATCACGTCGGGTCAGGGTTCATTTACATAACACACGCCCACCTCTTCACAATTTTAATTAGGCGGGCTTACGCCGGCCTATTTACGATACGCCGCCGCATTTTTCTTTTAAGAATACGGCACTTGCCTGTAAAAGTTGTGGAGGCGTAACGTAAATAGGATACAAAGAAACGCCATTCTACGTGAATCTACCCCACAGTCTCTCAGCAGTACCTACAGTACTGCTTTTCAACTCCCCCACTTGCCTACTGTGCAATCATACAATGTGCAACCTAAAGCGCTACCTGTACTTACCTGGCATGCCTGGTCTGGCTGCCGGCAGAGGAAGCCATGTGACAGCTGCCACTATCCAAGATGTGTACTGTAGTAAAGCCAGCCAATCAATTGCTTTGCCTGAAGATACTTCATTGAGGGTAATAGCATTCACATGACCCTCCAGCAGATGGGCCAAGTCTGGTGTTAGGTAACTGTATGTAATTCTTTATTTGCAAAGTGTAATAAAGTTCAGTGGGGAGGGTGTAAAACACAGTTTTGTTCTGCTTTAACCTCTTGACGACCGAGGACATCCATGGGACATCCTTGGCTTTGTGCGGTGATATCTGAATGATGCCTGCAGCTACAGGCATCATTCAGATATCGCCGTCTTCAGCCGCCGATTCTGTGCACGATAAGAACGATCAAAGCAGCGCTTCCGCCGCTTGATCGTTCTTATAGGCAGCGGGAAGGGACGTCCACCCCCCCCCCTCCCGCCGCCATCCGGTGCTTCTCTGGGCTCACCCGTGCCATCGGAGAGCGAATCGGTTAGCGCTGCTGGAAAGCATAGAGATATGAGAAAATAGAGAAAATTGGGCCAACTTTACTGTTTTTTTATTTTTTAATTCATGAAGCCGTTTTTTTTTTCCCCAAAAAAGGCGTTTGAAAAATGATTGCGCAAATACCGTGCAAGAAAAAAAGTTGCAATGACCGCCATTTTATTCCCTAGGGTGTCTGCTAAAAAAAATATATAATGTTTGGGGGTTCTGATTAATTTTCTAGCAAAGAAATTGTGATTTTTACATGAAGGAGAGAAGTGCCAAAATAGGCCCGGTTGTAAAGTGGATACTAAAGTATATCTCAGGTATCATCATATGGAATTATAGTTTCATAGGTCACTAGCATGTCTTAAAACCTGACTATAGTCAAACATTTTCTTTAGTTTTAGGCTGGGTTCACACTATCTTCGCATGAGGCTCACAGCAAGGGTCTGGTGCGTCCTCATTTACCATTTCAGGTTCGATTTCAGCACAAATTTTTAGCTGAATTTGGACCTGAAACGGACCAAACAACACACAGGACTCCTGTGCAAATTCGCAACGGAGATATGTGAACCGGCCCCTGTCAGGATTGAGGGTTGAGACAGGGACAGATCCAGTGGCGGCTGGTGCTCAAATTTTTTGGTGGGTGCAAAGAAAAAAATTGCAGCCTCACTGTGCCCATCAAATGCAACCACTGTGGCATCAATTGTCACCACTGTGCCATGCCATCACACAGCCACTGTGCCATCAATTGTCAACACTGTGCCATGCCATCAAACGCAGCCACTGTGCCCCTCAATTGTCGCCACTGTGCCAATTGTCACCACTATGCCCCTCAATTGTCGCCACTGTGCCAATTGTCACCACTATGCCCCTCAATTGTCGCCACTGTGCCAATTGTCACCACTGTGCCCTTTAATTGTCGCCACTGTGCCCATTGTCACTACTATGCCCATTGATTTCACTGTGCCCTTTGTCGCCTCTGTGCCCTGTAAAATGCACTTACCTTAATCTTTCGACGTCCCTCGATGTCTTCTTCTCCCGCCTTGGTGACGCTTCAGCCCAATCAGGTTACCGATAACCAGAATCGGCGAACCTGATTGGCTGAGACGGCCGTCAGTCTTATCCAAGGAACGTACCCCGTACGTTCCCTGGATAAGACATCCGGGAGACAAGGGCTGTACACGGAAAGCCTATCAGAGCCGCTGGCTCTGATAGGCACTTCCGCACAGCCAACCAGCTGCCGTTATTCAGGTGGTCGGCACTCAATGTCCGGCCACCTTGAATAGACCAGCGGCAGCTGGCAATAACATATATTCATGCAATGCATGAATGTATGTTATTTTCAGTGACGGTGCGGAGCCAGAGGGGGCGGCGCTCCAGCGCCCTCTATGGACGGACCGCTGCTGGACAGATCCCACACAATCCAGGGACTCTCCAACCAAGGGGGGGAGCCAGAGAAAAGGGTGGCGTGGGAGATCGGCCAATGAGAAATTAAGACAGCCACAACGCAATAACAAAATATGAGGTGGGCACATATGGGGCACAAATTCAAGTACTAATGAGAGAAACCACTTTTAAGCTGCAAAGGCAGTTGGCCAAGAGTGTAAATGCTGTGGCAGTGATGTTTTGCCTCACAGCTGCGGCAAAAATAATCCTCCCTGTCGAAATTTTGCTGGCAATACTGCCTCCAAACACGACCCATTCAAGTGTAGGGGGCTTCTCTGCAAGCCCTCCACAACTGTGCACATTGCACATGGTAGCGGCATTTACAGAATTACAACAGGCGAAACTGTCAAGAACCTCTGAAAAGCAATCCCCACAGCAATAACATCTGCAAATGTAATTGTAGCCTTAGGAAACAGACGGCATTTAAAATGCAACCAAAGCATATGGCATTCTGTTCCACCAAAATGATCTAAAAGTAAAGGTTCTGGCTGGAGTTTGTTGTAGCAGTATGATTAATCAAGCTCTTTAGTTATATATAGGGTTCGGTACGGACTTTGGTTTTTTTGTACCCGGACCCAAACCCGGATATTTTGCTGAAAGTTCGGGTTCGGTGTTCGGGAATGTTACGGCGGGCTGCAGGGCAGCCAATCCCCATTTGTTTTACTACTGTGACTAAGAAGCCATCACAGCCATGCCTAGTAATGGCATGGCTGTGATTGGCCAGTGCAGCATGTGACCCAGCATGTGACCCAGCCTCTATATAAGCTAGAGGCACACAGCACAGCTCATCACTCTGCTTTAGCTAGGGTAGGGAAAGGCTGATGCTGATCTGAGGGAGAGATTGAGATAGGACTACCCTGCTTCAGAAATCTACACCAGCACTGCATCTGTCCCTGTGAGATACTCTGCATTAGACAGTTTAGAGCAAGTTTCCTGCTTGTTCTGATAGGGAGAGAATTATATAGGAGATACTCTGCATATTGCACCAGCACTGCATAGGTTCCTGTGAGATACTCTGCACATTACAGCAGCACTGAGTAGGTCCCTGTGAGATACTCTGCATTTTACAGCAGCACTGAGTAGGTTCCTGTGAGATTCTCTGCATATTACAGCAGCACTGAGTAGGTTCCTGTGAGATAGGGAGAGAATTATATAGGAGATACTCTGCATATTGCACCAGCACTGCATCTGTTCCTGTGAGATACTCTGCATTAGACAGTTTAGGGCAAGTTTCCTGCTTGTTCTGATAGGGAAATAATTATATAGGAGATACTCTGCATATTGCACCAGCACTGCATAGGTTCCTGTGAGATACTCTGCACATTACAGCAGCACTGAGTAGGTCCCTGTGAGATACTCTGCATATTACAGCAGCACTGAGTAGGTTCCTGTGAGATACTCTGCATATTACAGCAGCACTGATTAGGTTCCTGTGAGATACTCTGCATATTACAGCAGCACTGCATAGGTTCCTGTGAGATACTCTGCATATTACAGCAGCACTGATTAGGTTCCTGTGAGATACTCTGCATATTACAGCAGCACTGAGTAGGTATTAAAGCAGCACTGATTTAGCTTCCTGTGAGATCTTTCTAAGCAGCCGGACAGAGAGTCAATGACCTCGGCCCCACACCTACTGGTGTCAACTACTCCTTGCAGCCCAGATTGGAGGTCATGCGGACAGACTATGTGAGTTCACTTTGTCCGACTAACGCATGTCCAGACCAGGTGGAGGTCTGGGACTTTGTTAGTCGACTTTCCGACATTGGGGTCTCCTCCTGTGTTAGTCTCCAGCCAAAGCGGGAGATGGGTGACAGACCTAGCCGGGACAGAGGCTTTTGGAGAGGACTGAATGCGAGCCTCTTGCCTTTCGATTATGGGCCAGGGCCTCAAAATAGGAATGCGGATGTATTATCCTGGCAGACAGACCTGGAACCTTAAGACTACTTTTCCAACATCCCCAAGTTGACCTGTTCGGGGTCCCACTGTGGCTGTTGGACTGTTTCCCAGGGGAAGTATTGTCATGGACCTTGGAATGCGGAAGTGTTCCTCCTTGAAATCTGTTATGCAGTGGGGGGCCTTCTGCTCTGTCTTAAGGCTCCAGACGGCTCCATTGTTCTGTGTCTGGCTATTGTGTACATTGATTGTCCCCTTCTGTCTCATTACACATAACAGCCCTTCTAATCAAGCTATCGGACCAATCCTCGCTGACTCATCTTCAAGTCCTCATTTGCATGGCTAAGGAGGACCTGAAGGAGGACTACATGTACTTTACAATTGACCAATAGGAAAGCGGTTGTTGGGGGCGGGATGTTCCAAATTCTGTATAAAAGTGTGTTGTGTACTTCCAATAAAGGTCTTCCTGTTTGAACTTACATACAGCCTGCCTGGTGTTTGTTCTAATGGATTCCGAACGGCACATAGCTGTAGTTCGGATATCGGAGCCTTGGATGAGCGAACCATCAGACGTTGTGATCTGCAAGCTGACTCACTAGTAGCAGAGGAGTGTCGGGAGAGCCGAAGCGAGCGAGCAAGGGTCTCGTTACATAAAGTAATTAGTGTACAGCTTGTATAACAGTGTCAATTTTCTGTTCCCTCAAAATAACTCAAGACACAGCCATTAAAGGGGAGGTCCGGGAAAAAAATTAAAAGCCATCAGCTACACATACTTCAGATGCTGGCTTTTAATAAATGGACACTTACCTGTCCTGGAGCCCAGCGATGTCGGCAGTAGGGTTCCCGGCATGAAGCCGAAAGGTAAGGGTATTGCGGGTAAGGGAACACGGCAGTGTAGCCTTTCGGCTTCACGCCGGGAACCCTACTGCGCATGCGCTAGGCCCCGCTCCTCTCTGCCATTAGCCCGGCGGCCAGGGGAGGAGGAGGAAGGAGCTCCACGGTGACGTCAGAGACAGATATCCTGTCCCCCCGAAAGGTGGCAATTGTGTCACCGGAGGGGGGGAGGAATCCGATGAGCACTTTAGGGTGGAGCTCCGCTTTAATGTCTAAACCGCTGGCAACAAAAGTGAGTACACCCCTAAGTGAAAATGTCCAAATTGGGCCCAATTAGCAATTTTCCCTCCCAGTGTCATGTGACTTGTTAGTGTTACAAGGTCGCAGGTGTGAATGAGGAGCAGGTGTGTTAAATTTGGTGTTATCGCTCTCACTCTCTCATACTGGTCACTGGAAATTCAACATGGCACCTCATGGCAAAGAACTCTGAGGATTTGAAAAAAATTATTGTTGCTCTATATAAAGATGGCCCAGGCTATAAGAAGATTGCCAAGACCCTGAAACTGAGCTGCAACACGGTGGCCAAGACCATACAGCGGTTTACCAGGACAGGTTACACTCAGAACAGGCCTTGCCATGGTCAACCAAAGAAGTTGAGTGCACATGCTCAGCATCATATCCAGAGGTTGTCTTTGGGAAATAGATGTATGAGTGCTGCCAGCATTGCTGCAGAGGTTGAAGGGGTGGGGGGGTCAGTCTGTCAGTGCTCAGACCATACGTCGCACACTGCATCAAATTGGTCTGCATGGTTGTCGTCCCAGAAGGAAGCCTCTTCTAAAGATGAATGCACAAGAAACCCTGCAAAAAGTTTGCTGAAGTCAAGCAGACTAAAGGCATGGATTACTGGAACCATATCCTGTGGTCTGATGAGACCAAGATAAACTTATTTGGTTCAGATGGTATCAAGCGTGTGTGGCAGCCACCAGGTGAGACATCCAAAAACAAGTGTGTCTTGCCTACAGTCAAGCATGGTGGTGGCATGGTGGTGGGAGTGTCATGGTCTGGAGCTGCATGAGTGCTGTCGGCACTAGGGAGCTACAGTTCATTGAGGGAACCATGAATGCCAATATGTCCTGTGACATACTGAAGCAGAGCGTGAGCCCCTCCCTTAAGACACTGGGTCGCAGGACAGTATTCCAACATGATAACGATCCCAAACATACCTCCAAGATGACCACTGCCTTGCTAAAGAAGCTGAGGGTAAAGGTGATGGACTGGCCATGCATTTCTCCAGAACTAACCCTAGTAAGCATCTTTGGGGCATCCTTGAACGGAAGGTGGAGAATCGCAAGGTCTCCAACATCCACCAGCTCTGTGATGTCATCATGGAGGAATGGAAGAGGATTCCAGTGGCAACCTGTGAAGCTCAGGTGAACACCATGCTCAAGAGGGTTAAGGCAGTGCTGGAAAATAATGGTGGCCACACAAAATATTGACACCTTCGGCCCAATTAGGAAATTTTCACTAAGGGGTGTGCTCACTTTTGTTGCCATTAATGGTTGTGTGTTGAGTTATTTTGAGGGGACAGCAAATTTACACTGTTATACAAGCTGTACACGCACTACTTTACATTGTAGCAAAGTGTAATTTCTTCAGTGTTGTCACTGGAAATATTTAATAAAATATTTACAAAAATGTGAGGGGTGTACTCACTTTTGTGAGATGCTGTATATTTAGCACCTTCCTAGTTAGGTTGCTTGGATGTTAGTAGAACTACATTCCCTTGCAAAAGTATTCACCCCATTGGCTTTTTACTTATTGTGTTACATTACAGTGTCTTACAAATGTTCAGTAAATCTGGAGTATAACATTTCACCCCCCTTATAAAAATACTTAGACTAGACTTATTATAGCGAATGGACTGTTGATTTGTGTCTGGCTGTCCCTGCACTTGTCTTGGAAAAAAAACAGTGAAATTACAGTGGCTCCTATGGGGGTAGCGCTACATTATAATAGAATTTCTGCATTAAAATGTTAAACAGAACCAACCACACCATTGCCACTCTTCTTTTTGTTAAGCCCCATCATCTATGTACAGTCCTTTACAACCTACATGACATCTTCTGCATTACATATACTCACCAAATACAAGGTAAGCTATTAGGGACACAGCAAACATGATAAGAATGATATTTCCTGGGCCCACATCTTCAGCCTGGCAGCTGCTGGGACAGACACAGGGGCTGTGCACAGTGATCTCCAGAATCTCACTACTGTCCAAAATGGCTGGAAAGGTGACCGATTTGGTTGAACTGCAATTAAAGTGGACAATGGTTCTGAAAGGGCTCCCTGATGAAGAAAGAAAGAGACAATGACTGACATAGTTGGCCACAAACACATTGCAGTCTGATCTGTACAGTCTCCGTTAGATTTAACCACAGGTGTACAATACAAGGGCCTGCCTTTCTGTCCCTAAGCCCAGGTTCACACCGAGCTGCGGGAATGAAGCTGTGCAAGTTCAGCTGAACAGGTGCCTTCCACAGGCGGTGGGCTCAGCGGGGGGCATTGATAGTTTCAAAAAACTACTACATAAGCACCTGAAGGACCACAACATACAGGGATATACAATGTAATACTGACATATAATTACACACATAGGTTGGACTTGTGTCTTTTTTTCAGTCTCACCTACTATGTAACAATGTAACTCACACGATTTCACTCCCGCATGTCAGTCCCGATTTCGGCTGCGATTTTACAGACATCTGCACAGATGGAAATGGAAATCGCACCCCAAAAATCGCAAAAAGTAGTACAGAAACTATTTTTTTAAATCAGTGCGGCAAAGTGGAACTCCACTTTCAAGGCTGTGTATATTGATGCCGAAGTTGGGCACTTTTAAAAGTGAGTGGAATACCTTTTTTTATGCTTTTATTTGTGTCAGGTCACCTGTGGCCAGGTGACAAGTGCACCCCGTTAGGGTCAGGGATGCACCACAGTGGAGTGAACCCTATAGCCGACTGCTGCGAACAGAGAGGAAGCGTGAGCCCAAGATTCCCCAGGGCGCGGAGTGCAAGACCCAGCTTGGTGTTCACCAGAGCCTCTGGTGGTGAGGATGACCTTTGCTGCAGCTGGATCCAGGTCGCGACCCCTGGGGTCCCCTAGGTCACGCTCCGCAGGGAGAGAGGGGAAAAAGCAACCAGGACAAGCGATAGTGATGGGTAAGTCGAGGTCAGGGCAACAGGCAGACAAGGGTAACCGAGGGACAGGCAAAAGGTCAGGGAAACCGGCAAGCAGGAGTAGTCAGATACAAGCCAAAATCGGTACACGGGAAGGTAAACTTAGCACACAGCAGACAGGAACTCAAGCTACAAACAAAGTTTAAAAAGGCAGCCAGAACAGAGTCAGGCCTCTAATGAACACATGGAGACAGGTAAGCTGCCAGACTTTATTGCATATCCATGACAATTTATTTAATAAAATACTACACTTAGTTTATATTTCTCTGGTGGTCTGATGCTGTGGTGTTCCCAGTGTGATTATAAGAGGATAGGATGATGTCCCAGAAGATCTACTAAGGAATGGAGTGATCGATTTGGAGGTGTATTTGGCTAATCCCAAAGCGCTTATTGCCCTTTATAAAGTTTTTATTAAGCTAGAGATCACTGGATTGGCGGTGAGTGTGCATCCTTGGTCATGGTGGTGGTGTGAATTGATGCACTATTGGAAGAACATTGTTTAAATATAGAAGATTTCTTCCCTTGGTGTGGGGATAATTATGCATAATTTATGGACATCAATAGTTGCATGGACATTTGGTTGTGTTAGCGCTTTTTTTATTTTTTTATATAATTATTTATTCAATACTGCAGCTATCCCCCGCAAGTTCTACGCCGAGAACTAAGCGAACAAAGACCGCTGATCGCTCAGTTCTCGGCCTTCTGTGACTGTCAGTTACTGGATTTCTGCTCTGCCCCTTTAGAACTGACTGGAGTGCTGTGCTGGGGAGGGGGTGGTCGGCTCAGACTCTCAGTGGCATGCTTTAAGGCTGAGCCAGCTGCCGGTCAGGCATCTGGGTGGATCCCAACATTTGATCCCTTAGAGCCTGGACCGTCTCTGTAACATCAGTTGACAGTGGGCTTTAGCTTGCTGTCGGCTGAATCTGGGACAAAGGCATTCAGAACTAAGTGCACTTAAAGGGTCACTAAAGGAAAACATTTTTTTTGCTGAAATGACTGTTTACAGGGTATAGAGACATAAAAGTTAACTGATTCCTTTTAAAAATGATTAAAAATAGATTAAATTCTATCATATAATGTGCCTCTAGTTTCACTTTCGGTTTTAAACTGGTTTCATGTTTATGTGAAGTAAAGAGACCCACAGAACAAAAACAAACAAATCCAGGACAGTGTTTTGTTTTTAAAATGAATCTGATTGGTTCTGAGGAGTTTTAGACACACAGCTTAGACCACAGTGAGAAGCTGCCATGAGTTTTTTCATAAGGAGCCAGACAAGCAGGAAGTGTGGAGATCACAGCAGAATTACAACTACTTCAAAGCAAAAACGAACAATGAGGGCATGAAACCAGGACTGCAGTAAGGTAAAGGAAGCTATTTAGCTAAAAAAAAAAATTCCTTTAAGTGACCCGCAAGAGAAGTATAGCCAAAAGTTTTGGCCATACATAAGTTACATGCATAGTAGGTGAGGTTGAAAAAAGACACAAGTCCATCAAGTCCAACCTACTACCTTTTTATTTAGTCAACACCCCATTAAATTGCATGTATAGCCAAAATATTTTGTGAGGGGAATTCTCATAGACCCTAATAACCAAACATTGGCCCGGATTCAGGTAGATTTGCCCCTTATTTGCGGAGGCGCAGGGCAGCGTTTTTGCCCTGCGCCCCCGCAAATTTACTGCGCTACTCGCGATTCACGGAGCAGTAGCTCCGTAAATTGCGTGTGCGCTGTGTAAATTTGCCCTGCGTAAGGGCGCCTAATGTAAATGATCCCGTAGGGGGCAGGAATCATTTAAATTAGGAGCGCTCCCGCGCCGAGCGTAGAGCGCAAGCTCCGTCGGGAAACTTTCCCGACGTGCATTGCGGCAAATGACGTCGCAAGGACGTCATTTGCTTCAAAGTGAACGTGAATGGCGTCCAGCGCCATTCACGAATCACTTACACAAATTACGTAAAATTCGAACATCGCGACGCGGGAACGATGGGTATACTTTAGCATTGGCTGCCCCTGCTATTAGAAGGGGCAGCCTTACGCTAAACACGCCGTACGGAAACAACGTAAATTGCGTACGCAGGGCTTGCGCAACATTGTGAATCGGTGTTAGTATGCAATTTGCATACTATACACTGAGCACAATGGGAGCGCCCCCTAGCGGCCATCGCAAGAATGCAGCCTAAGATATGCGTGGCATAAGAGCCTTATGCCATGCCGATTTTAGGCTGCAGTCGGCGTTACGATGTTCCTGAATCAGGAGCATTCGTAACGCCGGGGCAAGTAACCAATTGCGCTGTGTAACCTATGGTTACACAGGCGCAATTGCTTCTTGAATCCGGGCCATTGGCTGCATCTGAATCGATGAAGTTCTTCGGCCGACAATTTTCCGCCCAGCTCCTTTGATTTTCATATTGAAGGATGTCGGACAGGATTGTGCCGACAAGGCCACCCACGGTTTAAATTTTGGCTGGTTCATGACGAGGAATCGGTTGAAATCTGCTCCATGTATGGCCAGCTTTTAAAAAATAGGTTATACCGGATGATACCCTTTAAACCTTTATAACTGCACATCCAAACCTTTTTAACCCAATATAGAGGAACTGAATCCATCTATTATCATTTATTGTAATATGCATTTGTTTCTTGTTGTGTATATATCTTCCTTATAAGTGCTCTACATTTACCAGTGTATACAGACCAAACCAACGATAAAGCACTCGCAGGACTTACAAGGAATATGTTAGCAAAAAGGAGTAACTTTACTGCATGACCAACATTCTAGTGGGAAGCAGCCCCCCATTATCAAGGCCTTATTTCTGAGTCTGTTCGCAGGTCATGGCAAGGACCATGTGATCATATTTGGAAACCTTTTAAATAAAGCAATTTTGAACTAGTTTCTGAACACATTTTCCACCCACAGTCTATTGTAGTCTATTTTTCTTCACATTCCACCCCGTTGATATTTTTGGGAATCTAATAAGATCAGTTGTTTTGTGTGCCCTACTAACCTAGCTTTATTATTCAGCTACAGAATAAAAAGATCATTGTTTTGTGTTTGATTGCAGTGTATTTTTCCAAAATAGTCATAATCACATTTTAACCTTCATCTAGAAGGCAGGATTTACGGACCACCTGACTACCTTTCTACACTGCGAAACACATCTCCACAGAATTAAGTTAGAAGCCCCCTTTAAGGCTGGGCTCACACTGCAGACAGCAGGGGTCCGGTGCGTCCCTGTTCTCTGTTTCAGGGATGAATCAGGCCTGGATTTTTGCCTGATTTCCGACCTGAAATGGAGCCAAAGATGCACAGGGCCCCTGTGCATCTCGCTCTGCTGCCACTCCAGAGATGTGTGAACTGGCTCTCAATTGAGAGCCGGTCATAATCTCCAGTCATACGAATTGGATGCCGGGAAACCCACATTCAATTCGCATTAGTGTGAACTCAGCCTTAGTGAGAGGTTCAGCTTGCTGAAAAAAAGCTTAATCAAAGTTAAAAGGGTTGTAAAGGTTCGTGTTTTTTCACCTTAATGCATAGGATGAAAACACCTGGCAATCACGGGCCCCCCAGCCCCCCCGTTTTACTTACCCAAGCTCGTTCACCTGCTCGGCGCATCCCCGGCATCCTCTTCTCAATAGTCCTAGCGTTGATTGGATAGATTGATAGCAGCGCAGCCATTGGCTCCCACTGCTGTCAATCAAATCCAATGACGCCGGTTGCCGGGGGCCGAGTCAAACATTTGGCGTCTATAGATGCAGCGTTTATCACAGGAGCGTGCCCGCAAGGTAACCCCCTCAGGAGAGAGATTCCCAGAGGCGGTTATTTAATGTGGGGAGGACCCGCGAAAGCCGCCGTGGACCCCAGAAGAGGATGTTCAGGGCCACACTGTGCAAAATGAACTGCAAAGTGGAGGTAAGTCTGACATGTTTGTTATTAAAAAAAAAAAAAAAAAAAGCCTGAACCTTTAATATCACTTTAAAGCCCAGCTGCAGAAGACCTAAAACTTTTCACACTGTAAGCAGGGTTACCTATTTGTTTAATCTAGGGGTACAGTAAAAGCAGATTAACCTGCTCTATCCTCCTCTCCCCTGGCAGATGGTGCTCTCTCATGCTCCAGCAGGAGACTATTCTTCACAGGAACAGACAGCTGCCAGAGTAGGGTGCTCACGTGTCCCTTTTTGCCCGGGACTGTCCCGCAATTGACATGTCTGTCCTGGGTCCTGGGCACCTTCATTCTGGGACAATACAATGTCCCAGAATGAAATAGAGGACACAGCCACCCCCTACTAACTAATAACTACATTTCCTGAACTGGTTGCTAGGGCCATCTTGCAACCAGTGACAATTTACTCTCAGACAGTGAGACCAGGAGTGAGGCCTGGGCCTAGTGCAGCATTGGTGTCCCCACCCACCTCGGCACCTCCTCCTTCTCCGGCACCCACTGGCAAGCAGCAGGGACTGGTATGATCTTCACTCTTCAGATAGTGACCCCACTCCTTTCCTTCTATGCACGTGGCTCAGGGAGTGACAGCTGCACTGCATCTGGTGGCAAGTGGCACATTCACCTAACAAATAACCCGCCACCAAATTCCCCATCAACCCCGAGACTACATTTTCCCCTGCCCCCTTCATCTTTTTTTGGGGAAGGTGAGAGAGGGGGTGTGTCCCTGAATGGCAGTTTGAAAATGTGGTCACCCTATGCCAGAGTGCTTTCCCTCTCCAGCAGCTGTCCATTCCCAACTGATGTAGGGAGTAGTGTGGTGCATAATTAAAAGCATCACACACAACTTTTTTTATTGTGTACAAACTTTATTTGAAGTGTACAATTCATTCATGTCGCTGTACAGCAGTGCGAGGAGGTGCGGTGCTGTACAGTGACGTGATTCAATACAGTGAGCTACAATAAAACGCAAGTCTGCTTTTATCGCAGCTTTCTTCAGTGCAGCTCTAAACTGTGTTGCAGTGTGAATGGGACACACAGGAAACAATTATTTTCTGTGTGTCCTTGGGGGGATAGGCATTTTACAATGCAGTAAAACACCTGTCAACGCCCTATGTGTGAATTCATCCTGACAAAGAACATGGTCGGTTGAAATGTCGCTTTACTGCTAAAATGTGATTGCGATTTGTACTATTGGCGCTTACAGAGAGTCTCTCTCTCTCTCTCTCTCTCCAGCTGGTGTAAAGCGTCCCTGTTCGACTTACCTGGAATCTGCGTTCCTGCTGTGAGCTGTGGAGTGAGGGAGGTTTTGGATTCAATTTCGGCGCCACTCGCCGTGCTTTCTGGTCGGCGTGTGCCGATTGGCGTGCGGGGGGCAGTGGAGGAGGAGGAGTGGAAACCATCGTTCACGAGCGGGGGCTCCTAGCCTGCGGGCGGCAGGCTTCGGACGTTTGTGCCCCCTGGGGATGCTTTCCAGCCTTTTGATGTCTGGGTCTGCTTGCAGCTCTATCCTCTTGGCTGTCAGCTGTTAGTAAGCTCCCAGAAACCAGGCTCCCTGCTAATCCCTGTTGACCGAAGACACCAACAGTAGGTGACTTTTATGTTTTAATATTCCAGAGAGAAGATAGTGGAGTGAGATGTGAAGGGACTGCTGGACACTTTATCGTTGCTGATCTATGATCCTGGATTATTAGCTCTCTGGCACTCTCCCCCGGCAATCTGGCCGGTCTTCCAGTTCCCATTTTTTTATTGTTAAAGATCCAGGTTTTGGTTCTATGCTGGGAGCTTTAAATCTAAATAACCTGGAGGACTTTCTCTGTTGCATGGGAGCAATTTCAGAAAAAAAATAGGAGGGGAAAGTGAATGCTTATTTCTGCCTACCTCTGCTGATTCATTTTCAGTGCTTTCTAGTGTGTGGATAGACAATTAGAAGTGAGAAGTTAGGCAAAAAGTGGAACAGGAGAGAAGCAAAAGTGATTAGGGGAGAATATAAATAATCAAATTATAAATTAACTAGTATACAGATAAATGGCCCCCAATAAACTTTGTGTAAAACCACAGATTGTGACTCCCTGCTCCTCCCCCTCGACCATGGCAGCGAAGTTGATAAAGACAACAGGGAAACTCCCATAATCCCCTTAAAAATCTCCATTAAAAGGGATAACAGCCGAGACACAATCTGGGAGAGAAGTGGAGGTGGAGTATGCCCCCTCTGGGAAAGACATCTTGAAGGCGATCAAAACAAGCAGCTAAGTGTTGACAAATAAAATTGATGCCCTGGCCGTAGATGTATGTTCAATAAAACGTGAGTTTGATAAAAAATAAAAAACGGCAGAAATAGAAATTTGCGTTTCAAAAGTTGAAGATCAATTAAAAAAGGATAATAAGGAATGGCATACACTGGAAAAGCAAATAAAAGCGCTACAGGACAGAGCAATAGACACAGAAAGCCGCTTAAGAAGAAACAACGTTCGAATTCTAGGCCTGCCGGAGCGGGTGGAGGGAGATAATCCAATTATTTTCTCAGAAAAATTATCAACAGAAGTATTGAATTTAGCAGAAATATCTACAATGTTTGTGGTGGAGAGAGCACACAGGATCTCTTTTGGCCCCCCTAAACCAGGGGCACCCCCCCCGCCCTTTTCTGATACACCTATTGAATTATAGAGATCGAGATCAAATTCTATCAACAGCCAGGTCAAGGGCAGATATTCAATATGAAAACGTTAAGTTGTTATTCTTTCCTGATTATCTGGTTGAGATTCAGCAGCAAAGAAGAGGATATACAGAAATTCGTAGAAGATTGAGGGAGAAGGGGTTAAAGTATAGTTTGCTATATCCTAGTAAACTACGAGTGATGGACGGGACACACACCCTTTTTTTTTTAAACACCAACTCTAGCAACGGAGTTGTTTAAATACTAATTAAATGTACCAAAAAAAGATCTTGGAATTTTTTTTCTTTTCTCTTTTTTTGAAAACCCCTTCTGTCATTTTTTATTTTTTGGGGGGGGGGGGGGGGTGGAGGGATTAGGGGATTGTGTATAAATATATCTTTTTTTTTCTCTTCAATTTAGTTTTTTTCTTTCCCCGTATAGGGGGAAATTATGTATGAGAATGCACAAGGGATTAATTAACACAATGATATTGAATGATGTATGCATATATATATATATATATATATATATATATATATATATATATATATATATATATATATATATATACCCCCTTTTTTGGGGGGGGGGATTGGAGGGATTAATCGTATAGAATCTTCACATAGAACTGCACGCTAAAATGTTTAACCTGGTTAAATAGGGAAAATTGTACACAATCATAAAGCACTAAGTAATATAATAGCACAGATTCAGAATATATATTTATATATATTTATTTATTTGAATTCTTTTTTTAAAGGAGAGGATCGTTTTGGGATGAGAAATTTTGAATATGTATCCAGAATAGAAGGGATTTAGTGTGGGAGTATAAAATATGAATTAATAGTGATTAATGTTATGATTCATGTTATGGATGCTGCTGTATAAGGCATTGGGTAGGTGGGATAGTCTTTTTTTTTTGGGTGTTTTTTTTGTGCTATTTGATAGGAGTTTAAATAATAGAGAAGGCCCTAAAGGAATATAATAGGGAAAATAAATGGGGAGTGAGTATTACAGTTATTAGAGAACCCGCCACATGAGGGAATAGAAGTTGTTGTTTGTTTTTCTTTTTTTTGGGGAACTGTGTGGGGTTATGTTGGATACTGAACATACAAATAGAGATAATGGACAGTAAAATAGGGGATAGGAAAAGTTCCTCTCCACTCCCATCCATGAATGGATGGGATTGTACACAAGAGAGGGGAGTGGGGAGGGATAGAGGGGAGTGGGGAGGGATAGGGTGGGTGGGGAGGAGGGAGGTGGAGGAAGTGTAAGGGGAAAGTATGCATGGGGTTTGCAATGGTGTGGTTTAAATACCCTTTGGACACCCCCCAATAAACTGGGGGAGTATAAGATACAATGGAGGCATTGGCTCCTCCCATACTCCAGCTATAATGCCTGGAAAAAATAACTGTTTTTTGATAATATCCTGGAATGTCCGAGGATTAAACTCAAAGTTTAAACGAGCATTGATGTTAAGAAAATATGCTCCCCAATTGATTATATTACAGGAGACACATTTAATGGGGAAAAAATTAATAACGTTAAAAAAAGCCTGGATACAAAAAGCATATCATTCTACCTACTCCTCATATGCTAGGGGGGTATCGATCTTGGTAAACAAATCCTTCCTGGGAGAAATAGAGAAGGCCTATATGGATATGAATGGAAAATATGTTATCTTGTTGTATATGATTGGTAAACAGAAATATGTTACAGTGGCAGTATATATCCCACCTCCTTTTTCGGTGGGAGTTCTGAATGAGATAATGGAAAAAATCATTCCGTATCTCCCAGCGAAGTTGATATTAATTGGAGACTTCAATGCGGTCCTATCACCAGAATTGGATAGACCAAAACTCCCTAGACAACATTCAGTAGAATTGTATAATTGGGCACAGGCAATGGGGGTAACGGAGATTTGGAGATGGAGGAATCCGGAGGAAAGAGCGTACTCCTGTTTTTCTACCTCTTATAAAACAGCGTCTAGAATAGATCTGGCATTTACAGATTCTGCGATGTTAGCAGACATCGCAGAAGCCATATATTTACCAAATGGGCTTTCAGACCACTCTCCTCTATTCCTGTCAATACGTATACCTACCCCAAGAAATGCATCCTTGTGGAGATTAACTCCGCATTGGGTTGGACACCCGGAAATAGTAGGAAAAATTACATCTAGAATAATGGAATATTGGGAGAATAATGCTGGATCATCCTCGGTGGAGATGGTCTGGGAAGCGTTTAAAGCATATTTATAGGGGCAATATATATCAAAATATTGCAGCGGTTAATAAAAAACAGAAGGCCAAGATACAAGAGTTGAAAATACAGATGGATTCCCAGAAGGAAAAATATGGTCAAGACCCCAGTAGTATCAACTTTGATGAAATGATGGCTACACAAAGATCTACATTTGCATATGGAAGAATTAACAAGATTAGAAATGCATAGAAATAGACAGAACATTTTTGAGCAGGGGGATAAAGGTGGTAGATTTCTGGCAAGACTGGCACAACAAGAATATCAAGCTACAATCATATCAGAAATCGAGGACTTAAATGGACAGAAAGTAAAAGAACCTGAAGAGATATTGGAGGCCTTTAGAGAGTATTACAGTGTGCTGTATGCCTCTTCTCTCCCCTCCGACATCCGCCCGGCGGTTATGACGGACCTATTGGACCGGATAGCCTTCGGGTGGCTGTCGGATGAGGAGAGGAGAGGACTGGTCTGCCCCATTGTGGTGGAGGAGATTATGGAGGTAATGCAAACTTTTTCGGAGAAAAGGCACCAGGACCGGATGGAATTCCGCAAGTATTTTATAAAAAATATGGAGTAATAATAGCCCCCAAACTAGCAGAAGTATTTACAAGCAGGTTAATGAAAGGGGCTCTCCCAGACTCAATAAGAGAGGCACATATTAACATTTTTATAAAGGGAAACAAAGGATCCAAAATTATGTTCATTATATAGGCCAAAAGCATTACTAAATGTAGACTTGAAAATATTGACAAAGATATTAACATTAAGATTACAACCCCTGCTCAGAAATATAATAGATGCAGATCAGACAGGATTTATGCCACAGAGAACAACAGATATTAATCTACGTAGGCTCTATACAAATATACATACCCATCATATGCACAAGGGATCTAGGAAAGATAGAGAAGGCCTTCGATACAATCGAATGGCCTTTTCTATGGGAAATACTGAGAAGGATGGGATTCCCATTGGTATTTATTAAGTGGATTCAAATAGTCTATGGGAGACCCATGTCAGCAGTTAAGTTGGGAGGAAAATTATCATCTTTTTTCCAACTACATAGAGGTACGAGGCAGGGCTGCCCCATCTCTCCAGCGCTCTTTGCAATAGCAATAGAGCCAGTGGCAGAGGCTCTTAGGACGACATCAAATATTCAGGGACTTAGAGTGGGGGGTTGGAGGAGAGGGTAGCCCTGTATGCCGATGAGATGGGAAAAGTTTCTCTCATATGTAGAAATGAGGCAGCTTTGGAATATCCCCGAGAGTTATGAGTTTAGGTATAGGCAGCTTATCCATGCCTTATTAGCCCAGTTTCCGGAGGGGACCCCGCGATTAACAGAATCAGATGATTTGGAGCAAATGGTTAAAAGTGGAAAAAAGACGGCGTCAATTTTTTATGGGTACTTATTGGGGTCTACATCGTCCGATATGAGTAAATTAAGTGAAAAATGGAAGAGAGATGTTCCAAATTTGATGGAAATGTGGGAGGAAGTATGGAGGTTCCCATTGCAGATATTGATATCACTTCGAGATAAATTAATACAATTTAAGATAATACATGGGATTCATTATACGCCATATAAATTACATAAGATTTTCCTGACAAACCCTCAGAACTGCTGGAGATGTGCAGACATTCCAAGAGACTTTATGAATATATTTTGGTTATGCCCAAAAATAGTGGTATTTTGGAGAAAGATTCTGTGAATGATTGCCACAGTGACATCAATAATCTGTGAACAGGAGGCGGAGATCTGTTTTCTAGGATTGGCAGAGGAAAATACTGTTTCAGTGCAAAGGAGAACACAGGTAGGCGTATTATTGTTCTATGCTAGGAAAACGATAGTGCTAAACTGGAAAAAGACAGAAGCTCCCTCGGTGATACATTGGAAAAATTTAGTAAACAGCAATTTGACACTTTATAGAGAGGCGCATACTGGAACAGAGGACAGGGGGAGAAATATGAGAGAGTATGGGCGAGTTGGATAAAAAATCCTATAACAGCGTTAGGATAAATAGGGTATAGGGGAGGTTAACCACACCATTGAATAAAGGGAGAGAGGGGAGGGTAAAAAGGTATTTGTGTTGGGTGAAAGGTATAAATTACATTTTTATGGAGGCTCTAGAAGAGAGCAGAGGAATGATGAATGTAATTGAAATGTAAATGTATGGTTTTATTCTTTGTATGGAAACGAGTTTTTGAAAATTAATAAAGAGATTTATAAAAAAAAAGTGACATGGGGTATAATTTTTGAAGCGAAGCAGAAGCAAAGCAAAGCAAAAGCAAGGTGTAAACAGGACTGTAAGCTAACCATTTTATTTAGTGACATGAGCTTTGACTAGAGTTCAGAGAACTTTAACAAAGCGCGTCCAAAGCCTTGTTTTAAAGCAAGTGTAAACAGGCCATTAATCTGTGTTGAAGCCAAAGCCAAAGTCTTAGGAGGAATTATAATGTGAAAAAACAACCCAATACAGGTTTATGGAGTGGACGGAACACATCTATCCCTATGGCATATTATGTTTGACTTACCTTTGTATGCAACTGTCAGAATTTTGCTTTCATTGCTGTAACTGAATTCATTGCCCTCATGATGTCCATATCCTACATACTGGGGGACACTCCCCTTTGTCTGTGATCCTCTGTAGGGGAAAAGCATGTTTGTTACAGATTTAAAGCAGTATTAAACCCAAAACCAAACCAAAAATGTAATACAGTAAAACCTTGGTTTGCGAGCATAATTCGTTCCAGAAAGATGCTTGTAATCCAAAGCACTTGTATATCAAAGCATTTTTTTACAGGGTATAAAAGAGAAGAGAGGCACCTCCTAAGGCCCCGTACACACGGGAGGATTTATCCGCGGATACGGTGCGGATTTTGATGCGATGGAGTGTACTCACCATCGAATCGAAATCCGCGCCGAAATCCTCTGGCGATGACGTGTCGCGCTGTCGACGCGATGATGCCGCGGCGACGTGCGCGACGCAGTCATATAAGGAATTCCACGCATGCGTCGAATCATTACGACGCATGCGGGGGATCCCTTTGGACGGATTGATCCGGTGAGTCTGTACAGACCAGCGGATCAATCCGTTGGGATGGATTCCAGCGGATAGATTTGAAGACATGTCTTCAAATATTTATCTGCTGGAAATCCATCGCATGGGAGAAAAATCCGCGGAAACAGATCCGCTGGATTGTACACACCATAGAATCTATCCGCTGAAACCCATTCGCTGGGATTTTTCAGCGGATGGATTCTATCGTGTGTATGGGGCCTAAGTGTAGCAATAAGTTGCTAAATGTTGTACCTTTATTAAATGTAATCATATTGCTACACTTAGAGGCTCCTCTCTTCTTTTTTATACTTAGTTGTGACATGGCGCTATTCTTATATGAAGACATCGCTTGTATATCAAGGCAAAATTTATTAAAACATTTTGCTTGTCTTGCAAAACGCTCTCAAACCAAGTTACTCTCAAACCAAGGTTTTATTTTATATTATGTAATATACATTTGCAACAGAGCTTGTTCTTTTGAAAAACTACAGACTTACTGGCCAGATCACAAGATACACACTGATTTAACAGATTTAACACTGCACTTCTCCTTTTTTCATAGTTCTCCTGGCTGTCAACTGTTAGCAAAATGTATTGAAACTTCCTCCTGTTTACCTCTGAGTCCAGCTCAGTTGACGTCCGCTTCATGCACACTAGGGCCCAGATTCTCAAAGGCGTTACGACGGCGCAACACCATTTGCGCCGTCGTGAGTCCTAATCTGGCCCCGGGTATCTATGCGACTGATTCTTAGAATCAGTTATGCATAGATACCCATTAGATCTGACAGGCGTAAGGCTCTTACACTGTCAGATCTTAAATGCAATTTTTTTTCCCGCCGCTAGGTGTCGCCGACGTCGTTTTCCCCGTCGCTTATGTAAATTAGCAAATTACAACGATTCCCGAACGTACGCGCGCTTGACGCAGAGAATTTACGACGTTTCCGTAGCCTTTGCGACGCGTAAAGTTGCCCCTGGGTCTATGAGGCGCAGCCAATGTTAAGTATGGCCGTCGTTCCCGCGTCGAAATTTAAAAAATCTACGTTGTTTGCGTAAGACGTCCGTGAATGGCGCTGGACGCCATTTACGTTAACGTCTAAGCAAATGACGTCGGTGCGACGTCATTTAGCGCAATGCACGTCGGGTAATTTACCCGACGGAGCATGCGCAGTACGCTCGGCGCGGGAACGGTGCCTAATTTAAATGGTGCCCGCCCCATTTGAATTGGGCGGGCTTGCGCCGAGCGCTTTTACGATACACCGCCGCAAGTTTACAGGTAAGTGTTCTGAGAATCAGGCACTAACGCTGTAAACCTGCGGCGGTGTAACGTAAATCACATACGTTACGCTGCCCAGGAGCAACGTAATTATATGTGAATCTGGGCCTAGGTGTTTTTACAGCTGCTGTTTTAGGCACCAGGCGTTTTTTTTTTAACTGCCTCTAAGCTCCCCTACATGTAATCCTATGTGTTCATGCACACATAGGGGCAGATCCACAAAAGAATTACGCCGGCGTATCTATTGATACGCCGGCGTAATTTTAAATTTCCCACGTCGTATCTTTGTTTTGTATCTTCAAAACAAGATACGACGGCATCTCGGGTCGATCCGACAGGCGTACGTCTTAGTACGCCGTCGGATCTAAGATGCAATTTTTTGGCGGCCGCTAGGTGGCGTTTCCGTCGAATTCCGCGTTGAGTATGCAAATTAGCTAGTTACAGCGATCCACGAACCTACGTCCGGCCGGCGTTTTTTTTTACGTTGTTTGCGTTCGGCTTTTTCCGGCGTATAGTTAAAGCTACTGTTATGAGGCGTACTCAATGTTAAGTATGGCCGTCGTTTCCGCGTAGAAATTTGAAATGTTTACGTAAGTCGTTCGCAAATAGGGATTTGCGTAGAATGACATCACCGTCGGAAGCATTGGCTTGTTCCGGGTTAATTTCGAGCATGCGCACTGGGATACCCCCCCCGAATAGCGCATGCGCAGTTTAAAAAAACGTTGTTTACGTCAGGTCACAACGTATTTGCATAAAACACGCCCCCATCACAGAGATTTGAATGCCGCGCCATTACGCCGCCAAAGATACACTACGCCGCCGTAACTTACGGCGCGGATTCTTTGTGGATTTGAAAAAAAAAAGTAAGTTACGGCGGCGTAGTGTATCTTAGATACGGTACGCCCGGCGGAATAATGCACCGCTGACTGTGGATCTACCCCATAGACTTTTAGCATCGTTTTGTGACAGGAGAGTTTAGTGGCAGGGAAAAAAAAACTCTGCCAGTGCATTCTGGAGCAGCAGCAAATGGGATAGGTATCTGAATCCCCCGCCACTGGTCAAAATGTGGGGTTTGGAGATACGGGGCTTCGTGCACAGCCTGTCAGACGCTACATACAGAGCGTCCAGTTTAAATACAAGCTGGCACACTCTGTTTGCAGCAGACTGAGAGAATGCGCTCATAGTGCCTCTCACTTCTTGTCAGAAGCACTAAGCTCAATGGATAGCTTGAAGTCTTGGATCAAGCGCACACAGTTAGCCACTTTGCAGACATTTCTACTTTTCAGGACATCAATGCAGTGCTCATTTTATTGGCTGCAAATCAGTGCTGGATTAGAGATTCAATAAGCAGTAAAAACAAAAGGTTTTACAGCTTCCAAAATTAGATGGCAGTGGTGGCTGTAATTTGATTTTATTTTTGGCATGAGTGCCTAGCCCAGGCCAATAAATGCATGCGACGTTGAGATTAACACAGCACTCTGAAATATGCTCTTGATGAACATATAGGCTTTAAAATCTAATTGTTTGTGCTTTGCAAACGCTGAAAAGTTGAGAAACCTGGGAGCCTCTCATCCCAGATTACACAATATGTAAATATCAACTTTACCACCGATTTGGAGAATGTGCACTGAAGCTCCCACTCTGAAGCCAGATGCAGACACTATATATTGAGTACATGGAGCACTTCAGAACTAAGGGCCAGATTCACAAAGCACTTATGCCGACGTATCTAGAGATGCGCGGCGTAATTCAAAAAAGCGCCGCGCGTATCTATGTGCCACATCCTCAAAACGAGATACGCCTGAAAAACATTTTTTTCCGTCCAACGTAAAACGATTACACCTGGCGCATCTTGGAGCGCAAAATACGCTAGACACACCATTGATTTGCTAGTTAAATATGCAAATGAGGTAGATACGGCGATCCACAAAAGTACGCTTGTGCGGCGTAGGCTACGCCCTGTGCACATCTGCTAGTTTCCCGGCGGAAAATTACACCTTATAAAAAGGTGCCTTAACTTTGCACCAGCTGTGTAAAGGTCAGCTAAAGCAACACCGTTAGGGAAGAGCTGAGCACACACACTTGCAGGACAACAATCTGTATGCCAACATGCCAGGGGCATCCATGCTCATAGCTATACTAGTGACTTTAGAGGAACGCAGAAGGAGGAGGGAACGGAGGAGGAGGAGGGCACAGGAGAGGATATACCTCAGTCGCCTAGATGTGTTTGGCATGGCTGTTTCTGAGGTGTATCGCAACTTCAGATTCCCCCCTGAAGCCATCATGGAATTAACCAGAACCCTGCAGGATGACATCACCAGCCCAACACACCGCTCACATGCATTGGAGCCACTGGTCAAGGTAGTGGCAACACTCCATTTCCTTGCCACTGGCTCTTTTCAGCGCACAAGTGGATTGTTGGCTGGGATGTCACAATCCTCCATTAGCAGATGTGTGCACCAGGTTGTCCCTGCAATCCTGAGACGCATGGCCAACCAAATCATCAAACCCACCCAGGAGGACAGGCGGATTAAGACAATGACAGATTTCTAAAAAATTGCCAGATTCCCACGCACCGTGGGGGCCATTGATTGCACACATGTGGCACTACAGCCCCCCCATGAGACAGAGCACATGTACCGCAATCGGAAGCATTGGCATTCAATCAATGTACAGGTGATAGTCGATGCCCAATACCTCATATGGCAAGTCCGTGCCAAACACCCAGGATCCAGCCATGACAGCTTCATATACCGTCAAAGCAACATCCCAAGAGAATTTGAACAGAACGTGTATGGGGACAGCTGGCTGGTTGGTGAGTGACATGGGAGTCAGGTATGACTGTCCCCCCCCCATGATGCAGACATCACGAGGGGCACATGCATGACTAACATCCTCCTGTCTTTTCCATTCCAGGTGACTCGGCATATGCACTTGGACCCCATCTCATGACTCCATTCCGGAACCCCCAAACCCCAGGAGAGGAAAACTACAATGCTACACACATACGTACCCGTGCAGTGGTGGAACGCACCTTTGGCCTCCTGAAGTCCCGTTTCCGATACCTGGATAAGTCTGGGGGTACCCTGTTGTATTCCCCAAACTTTGTGTGCCAGATCATCGGTGCATGTTGCATGCTGCACAACTTCGCAGTGAGAAGGGGCCTGGAGATTGACACACGTGATGACCTGACCCCCCAACCAGACAATCCCCCCCTGACCAACTCTACCCGGTCTACTGAGGGAACAGCAGCCAGGAGATGCCTCGCAGAAGGCATCTTTGCACAGTAAACACACACATTAAACATGGCACAATGAGAATGCATGCATGCACACCACTGTGGTCCCTAGCACACACACCCCACATCCTCATCGAATTGGATTAGACCGAAGTACCCTGCATGGTACTAGGGAGTAGCAATGCCCTGCCAAGGCTCCAATTATGTCACTGTGCATTCATACACCATTCACATGGACCTGGGATCACTTCTCCCTGGTCCTGGGGATCCCTACTCCACCAAAAATGAGGGTGACACCCTTTTTTCAGCAGGAATGTCACCCCCACATTCATACATCACTCACACAAATATAACAAATCATAATCACAGTAGAATTCCAAAAAAAAACAAAAAAATCTAAAGTACACTCAAAATTAACGGCCACGGGCCCTCAGGGGAGACTCATGGGGGGGGAAGCAGGAGCCTCCCCTGGTGGCTGTCCACCTGCTGGCCTGCCCTCCAAGGCCACGGCTATCCTGTTCAGGCCCACAGTGAGGGCTGCCGTATTGGCCTGGACCGTCCGGGTATTGGCGTGGACAGCCTGGGTCAGGGCACTCACCTCCAGGGCCACGCCTGCTGTGGCGCTCTGCAGGTCACAAAAACAAGTTATGACCGCCAACGAGTTTGTGGCCACATCATTCAGGGTGTCTTTTATGGAGCCCAGGCTGTCCTCCATCTGGGCCAAAGTCCAGGTGACCTGACCCAGATGTTGGGTCTGACGGGCCTGGTCCCTCCGCAGATTTTCAGGCAGAAACTCGGCCACCCCCCTGGTCTTCTGGGTGGCCTTCCTGCCTGCAGATGAGGCTTGTGGCCTGGGAGGAGGGGAGAGAGAGATCCTTGGGGGGAGCGGCAGGGGCTACCCCTGATGGAGGCCTGACTGCTGTCAGCCACAAGGGGAGCCACATCCAAAAGGCCAAGGATTTCCCTGGCAAGGTCCATCCGATCATCCTCAGCCTCCCCCCTCATCCTCCTCCCCCTCAACCTCCTCATGAGGCGAGTTGTGGCCACTCCCCTGCCCTGGGGACTCCTGCCTTTCTTGGGGCTCTTCAGCAACCTGTTGTCCAGGGGATGGAGCAGACTGGCCTGATGGCCCAGCAACCTCCTGGCCATCTGTGGATGACACAAAACATACACAGGTTGGAGGATCCACACACTTGGCACATATTCCCTCCCCCCCCCACACATGCTACTCGCCAGATAGAAAAAAAAAACCTACCTGTCCTCACGGCCTCATCGGAGTCAAAGCCAGGCAGGCCCACCACTTGCTGGCTGTGGAAGCACTGGGCCACTGCACGCTCCTCCTCAGTCCACCTGAAGGTGCAAGGTGGGCCCCTGGCATGGGCATTTATCTTGGCCAGCTTGTCACGGACCAGGCTCCTCAGATCATTGATCTTCTTTGCGATTCCACTGGTGGTCCTCGTCTCCCCCCCCCCCCCCGCATTGATCTCATCAGTAATCTGCTGAAGGATCGCCCTCTTCCTGGCCGGGGGGATGTCCCGGCTCTCAGGGCCATGCAAATATCGCCCATATCGGGTGATCGCCCTAGCAAGGATTTGCTTCTCATGCACCGAGAAGTTGAGCTTTCTCCTCTTTGGTGCCATATCACCACACAGCACTCAGCACCAAACAAACACAAAAATCAGACAGAACAAACAGACACAAAAAGACACAGAACAAACAAACACAAAAAGACACAGAACAAACAAACACAAAAATCAGACAGCAAAAACCAGACACCAAAATCAAACCGCAAAAACAGACAGCTAATACAAATTCAAAAAAACACACAGAAAAAACAAACACCTACTACAATATCCTACTTCAATAAATCTTTACTCTAACACTACTACACTAACAAACAAACAGCCACAGACAACAGAACAAAAGCACCTCGCTTTCAGGAAGGGGAACACAGGCATGTACTTTTGCAATGGAAGGGCGTTTGTCTGGAGCTATTTATACACAGGGCGTATCTCACTAAGTATGCTTGGCCTATTTCCTATCTCACTGATTGCGCCTGGCCGAGTTCTGAGCATGCCCAGTGAGGTGCATATTCATGCGCGCATGCGCAGTACGGCTGGCCCTTCATTTGCATGGGGTCACGGCTCATTTCAATGGATCACGCCCACTTCCTTCCCACTTTCAATTACCCCGCCTTACGCCTCGGAATTTACGTTACGCTGGCGCAAATTTGGGCGCAAATACTCTGTGGATACGGCACTTACGTCACAAAATTAAGCCGCCGTAACGTAAATGACATGCGTTACGACGAACTAAATATGCGCCGCTCTACGTGAATCTGGCCCTAAGAGTACATATAAGCATCTTGAAGTTTGTACTTTCAGTGTCGGTGGAAGGAATAGTGTCCCACTGTTGGTGTCGAAAGGAGGAATAGTGCACTACTGTTGGTGCCGGAGGAAGGAATAGTGCACTATTGTTGGTGCCAGAAGAAGGAATAGTGCACTACTGTTGGTTCCAGAAGGAAGAATAGTGCACTACTGTTGGTGACGGAAGGAGGAATAGTGCCCCACTATTGGTGTCAGTGGCAGAAAAAATGCCTCAAGGGCTGTATAAAGGCAAGCAAAGAGCTGAATACCCCCAGGCCCCAGTTTGCAGACCACTGATCTAAAGCTATCTCTATAAGCCAAAAAAAAGCATTTTTCCAATGCCATCACCAATGCCCTAAACCGCCCTCGTGAACTCTTCAAGCTGGTCACCCAGACCATGAATCCAGTCTGTCTTGAAGCCCCCAATTCTGATACCCAAGAATTTTGCAATGAGTTATCGGATTACTTCGTTAACAAAATTGAAGAAATTCGTAAAATCATTCAGCAAAACAGTACCCCCTTCAACCCCGCTCTCAATCATTCGCCCAATATGAACATAAATTCACCACAATCAACAAAGTTCACTCTTAAACCCATCCCCATCGAGGCCACTAAAAATATCATCGTCAATCTGCGAAACAGCACAGCGCCTAATGATATCATCCCCACTAAACTGCTGAAGGAATGTGCCGATATCCTGGCACCACCTATCACACAGCTTATAAACCAGTCCTTCAAGGAAGGCATAGTGCCCTCCCAATTGAAGCAGGGCATAATCAAACCCATCTTAAAGAAACCCACCCTCGACCCCAAAGACCCAAAACACCGGCGTCCCATAACAGGCCTAAATGTCCTCTCCAAGGTAATGGAGAAAGTTGTGGTACAACAGCTGCAACAGCATCTAGATACCCATAATTTGCTCGATCCTTTTCAATCGGGTTTCTGTCCCGGTCACGGGACAGAAACAGCACTGCTCAAAACATGGGATGATGTTCTCGAGGCAGCAGACGAAGGAGAATCTTGTCTTCTGGTACTGTTGGACCTAAGTGCAGCTTTTGACACGGTAGACCACAAACTACTACTGACTCGGCTAGCTGAAGTAGCCAGAGTTGCAGAATGTGATCTACCATGGTTCTCTTCCTTTTTGGAAAACCGATCACAAATAGTGAAATTGGGACCTTTCACTTCTGAAAAACGCACAGTGTCATGTGGAGTCCCTCAAGGATCCCTGTATCGGCGCTGCTGTTCAATATCTATCTCCGCCCTCTCTTTGAAATCATCAGTAGCCAAAAGCTACTTTACCACTCTTATGCAGATGACACACAACTGTACTTTCGCATCTGCAACAAAAAGGATCATCATCTCGGTTTAGAGAAATCCCTACTACGCCTACTACGCAGACTTATTCCATTTATTCCCAAAGAGGACATAGTAGTCGTGGTGGGAACAATTGTCAACTCCAGACTGGACTATGCAAATGCCCTCTATCTTGGACTCCCAAAGTACCAAATCACTCGTCTGCTTTTAAAGCACTCTGATGCATAAGTGCATTCAGGGAAATGCCCTCCAATATCTATGCGAAAAACTAAAAGCTCACAACTCCAATCGCGTTCTGCGATCCACCAATCAAAATCTACTCCAAATACCCAAAGCCAGATACAAGTCCAAGGGGGAACGAAGATTTGCGCTCCAGGGCCCCAGACTATGGAACGCTTTACCAACCAGCATTCGGTTGGAGGAGAATCACTTGACCTTTAGGAGAAAGATCAAAACCCATCTCTTTTGAGTTCAAAGGAGAAATGGACAAACGAGTGCCCAGAGGCGATTTAGTTCGCATGTGCAGCGCTATATACGTTTTTCACTCACTCACTATAAATAACTATATATACACCTGGGTATATGTGCACAATTCCGCCAGGACTCTTGTTGGGCCCTTTGCATTGGATTATTGTATATTGTACTATAGTTACATAGTTAGTCAGGTTGAAAAAAGACATAAGTCCATCTAGTTCAACCATAAAAAAAATATATATATATCGTACAATCCCATATACCCAATTCTATACCCACAGTTGATCCGGAGGAAGGCAAAAAACCCCAGCAGAGCATGATCCAATTTGCTACAGTATGGGAAAAAGCTCCTTCCTGATCCCCCACGAGGCAATCGGATCCCTGGATCAACTTTACCTATAAATGTTAGTACCCAGTTACAAGCAGTGTCTGCCATCAGCATAAGCGCAATATATGCTTTTTGCCAAGGATCCTCATGTTGGAGGTCTATGATATACGTGTATCACGATAGCGCAAGGCATTCATGATACATCTCTTAACTTGCTGAAAACGATCTAACATCCTCATATACCTCACGTGCTGTATCTGGCTTCCACCGGGATAGCTGCGGGTTGCGCCTGGTCGCTGTTGGTGTGTAACAGGCACTCCTCTGCACCGTAGTGTGTTCCACGCTGGAACGCATAAGGCGCCCGCGTGATGATATCATCTCCCGGCACCGCGTGCATTCCAGCCTGGAACGTGGAAGTGCGACGCTGCAGATCACCGCTGATTGCTGGGCACCTGCCTCTCACCTATAAAGAGAGCGGTGTGCAGAATGGATTGATGCTACCCTCCGTATTGGCATTACTGGGGACCCCCCTAAGATATCCCCCACCAGCAGACCCTGCACTGCAGAATCCCTAGGCTGCTGCAATACCTGCTTACTGGAGAAGACAGATCCTTTACAAACTCTGCGTCCCCTGGATAACTATTTGGAAGCCGATTACGGTGCTCAGGCTGTAATCGGAAAGCCTATCAGAGCCGCTGGCTCTGATAGACACTTCCAAAGCCAACCAGCTGGCGTTATTCAGATGGCCGGCGCTCACCAGGGGGCCAGCCATCTGAATAGTGGGCACCAGCGACAATTGCATGAATCTATGTATAGTTTTTCAGTAGCGGTGCAGGAGCGAGAGGGGGCGGCGCTCCTGCACCCTCTAGTGATGCACCGCCACTGATGCACATGGTCGGAAATTTCCGACCAAAAGCTCACATTGGACTTTTCTTGTAGGAATAAGGCTTCACAGGCCTTGACCATCAAGTAGGAACCATTCTTTTCATAATGTTCATCCTTTTTGCCCGCCGCCCATCCCCCCCCCTTCAATGGAGAAGCGAGTTTTCGATAGTTAAGATACATAGTTTCTGATCGTAAATTATTAATCGCATCGCTTTTATCACCATGCAATCTCATTATCCAATCAATCAAAATACAATCATCTTCATGAACAAAGCATCTCAATGCTACTGACTGATGAAAAATGATTAATATTATTCTGCCCTGGCCGATTGACTCAGTTTGATATAATCCGATCGAAATGGAGTCTAAATGAGAAGTGAAGGTACTGTTTAGCTTTTCATTTGTTTGAAAATTCTATTGTTTTCATCAAATCACATATTGATCGTATAAAAAATCTGAAGCATGTATGGACACCATACAGCGGGGATCAAAAGTTTGGGCACCCCAGGTTAAAATTTGTATTAATGTGCATAACGAAGCCAAGGAAAAATGGAAAAATCTCCAAAAGGGCATCAAATTACAGATAAGACATTCTTATGTCAAAAAAAGTTAGATTTTATTTCCATCATTTACACTTTCAAGATTACAGAAAACAAAAAAAATGGCGTCTGCAAAAGTTTGGGCACCCTGCAGAGTTAATATCTTGTACTGCCCCCTTTGGCAAGTATCACAGCTTGTAAACGCTTTTTGTAGCCAGCCAAGAGTCTTTCAATTCTTGTTTGAGGTATCTTTGCCCATTCTTCCTTACAAAAGTCTTCCAGTTCTTTGAGATTTTCGGGCTGTCTGTCACGCACTGCTCTTTTAAGGTCTAGATTGTGAAGGCCATGGCAAAACCTTCAGTTTACGCCTCTTGATGTAATCCCCCGTGGACTTTGAGGTGTGTTTAGGATCATTATCCATTTGTAAAAGCCATCCTCTCTTTAACTTCAGCTTTTTCACAGATGGCATCAAGTTACCATCCTG
The DNA here is from genome assembly GCF_905171775.1 of Rana temporaria. Lineage (NCBI taxonomy): Eukaryota > Metazoa > Chordata > Amphibia > Anura > Ranidae > Rana > Rana temporaria. The sequence goes on along the minus strand of NC_053497.1, from coordinate 147,346,131 downwards.
AATTTGCTGAAATTTTATTGAATCCATTTTTCCTTCTACTCGTGAAATGTTCCCTGTGCCACTGGCTGCAATACAACCCCAAAGCATGATTGATCCACCCCCATGCTTAACAGTTGGACAGAGTTACTTTTCATTAAATTCTGTGCCCTTACTTCTCCAAACGTACCTTTGCTTAATCCGGCCAAAAAGTTCTATTTTAACCTCATCGGTCCACAGAACTTGTTTCCAAAATGCTTCAGGCTTTGCAAAGTTCAAACGCTGATTTTTGTGGTGAGGACGTAGAAGAGGTTTTCTTCCGACGACTCTTCCATGAAGACCATATTTGTACAAGTATCTCTTTATAGTGGAATAGTGTACCACAACTCCAGTGTCTGCCAGATCTTTCTGGAGGGATCGTGCAGTCAAATATGGGTTTGAAATTGCTTTTCTCACAATCCTGCGAGCTGTTCTGTCTGATATTTTTCTTGGTCGTCCAGATCTTGCTTTAACTTCCACTGTTCCTGATGACTGCCATTTCTTAATTACATTCCGAACAGAGGATATTGACATCTGAAAACACTTTGCTATCTTCTTATATCCTTCTCCAGCTTTGTGAGCGTCAACTATTTTCAGTTTCAGTTTTCTAGACAACTGCTTAGAAGAACCCATGGTGCTGATTGTTGGGGCAAGGTCAGATGAGTCTGGGCATTTAAAACCTTTGAGATTGACATCACCTGGTCTTCCCAGACGACGATTGAGAACAATCCATGACACTGGCAGGTCTCAGCTTTGCAAAGGGGGCAGTGCATGCTATAAATTCTGCAGGGTGCCCAAACTTTTGCAGACGCCATTTTTTTGTTTTCTGTAATTTTGAAAGTGTAAATATAGATAATAAAATCTAACTTTTTTTGACATATTATAAGAATGTCTAATCTGTAATTTGATGCCTTTTGGAGATTTTTCCATCTTTCCTTGGCTTCGTTATGCACATTAATACACATTTTTACCTGGGGTGCCCAAACTTTTGATCCCCACTGTAAAGAAGAGTGGCCAATTAGACTGTAACATGCATGTTCATCTTTATCTACTTCCCGTCTGCTGTACCTTGGATTGCGAGCATAATTCGTTCCAGAAACATGCTTGTAATCCAAAGCACTTGTATATCAAAACAAATTTCCCTATCAGAAATAATGGAAAATCAAATGATTCGTTCCACAACCATTTATTCATAGGTCCTTCAGTTTATAGTCAAAAAAAGATAGCAAGGTTGTGTAATCATAAAATGTCCATCCACAAATAAAAAAAGCCTCCACAAGGGGATTAGAAGCAAAATCAAGCAGGAGCTACAGAGCATAAATGAGAGGAGAGACGCATCTTATACATACACACGTTAGGAATTTCAAAATTAGAACTGAACACAGTCCCCTCCCACAGTTGTGGAATGCTGGCCGGAAGCAGTGCGGCCGCTTTATGGGGGCGCTAGACTAATTTGCCAAACAGTGTAGTGCAAGGGGACTCTTGCTGTGCTGCCCCCCTGCAAAGTGCTGCCCTAGGCCAGGGCCTTGTTGGCCTAGGCCAGGATACAGCGTTGACAAGCGTACAATTGTCAGTTAAAGCGACGCAGTGTCGTATCGCAAAAAATGGCCTAGTCTTTAAGGGGGTAAATCCATCCAGGCTGAAGTGGTTAAATTATGTCATGTTAGTTATCTATGCCCAACAATACCTTTTATATTTTACCCCAAAAATTGGGTATTATATTGTGTGCACTTAAACTCATTAGTCTATTTATTCCTGAAAACTGGCATTTGGTAAACCGCTGCTCAAATATTGTGCAACTAAAAAATTTAAACAACAACTATATCAATCTCCAGGGCCTCTGCTTAAAATTATATAATATATATATATATATATATATATATATATATATATATATAATGTTTGGGGGTTCTAAGTAATTTTCTTGCAAAAAAAAGCAAATTTTTACATGTATGAGAGAGAAATATCAGAATTGGCCCAGACTGGAGGTGGTTAAGCTGATCACACGCTATTCAATCTGTTTGAACAGGCTACATTAAATTTGCCAACAACTGAATAGTGAAAATGTCTTAATAACAGGACATACTGTATTTGTTAGTAAATCTATAGGTGGCCCTACACAGTGCGATAAAACTGAAATCTCAATGTCCAAATTGACATAACAACTGAATGTGACATTGATTGAGCAAGACAAAAATGGCATGGCCGAGTGAAGAGTGACAGTGTTCATGAACTCAAGTCGATCCATTGTAGCAGGAAAATAAATTGATCATATAGGGTCAATTGATGACGTGTTTCCAAATGATCATTTCGGTTTTATTGCACCATGTATGACCACCATAATGAAGATTGTACGATCAGATTAAAATGTATTTTCAAAGCCCCACCAGGTCTGCCAATCACATAGGGCCAGATTCACAAAGGAGATACGACGGAGTATCTCAGATACTCCGTCGTATTTCTCAGAGTATCTATGCGACTGATTCATAGAATCAGTTACGCATAGATAGCCCTAAGATCCGACAGTTGTAATTGTTTTACACTGTCGGATCTTAGGATGCAGTACCGCGGCCGCCGCTGGGGGGAGTTCGCATCGTAAACCAGCGTCGGGTATGCAAATTAGGGGTTACGGCGATCCACAACGGTTTTTCGTGTTCGCTACGTCGCTGCTAGTCTAGTTTCCCGTCGCAAAGTTAGTCGACGTTTTTGGTGCCCTAACTTTACACAGCACACGTATGTGCTGTATAAAGTATGGCCGTCGTTCCCGCGTTGAAATTTGAAACATTTTCCCTTCTTGCGTAAGACGTCCGGGAATAAGGAAGTACGCTACGCACGTTGCCGTTCGAAAAAATGACGTCACTTCGCGCAAAGCACGGCGGGAATTTCGAAACGGAGCATGCGCAGTAGGTCCGGCGCGGGAGCGCGCCTAATTTAAATGGCACACGCCCCTTTAAATTCCGCGGGCTTACGCCGGAGGCCGCCAGCGTAGGTTTTCATTGCAAGTGCTTTGTGAATCAGGCACTTGCGATGAAAACTTGCGGTGGTGTAACGTATCTACGATACGTTACGCCGCCGCAGTTCTACGTGAATCTGGCCCTCAGTGACCAGACGTGCAAATATCTATACCTAGCATACATTCGCCGATGGTGAACATGTAAAAAAAAAAAAAGCTTGTTCTTCTTTCATGTAGAAAAAAGAAACAATGGCTAACAAGTCACTGAGGTTTTCCAGCATGCTGAAATTTTCATGTGAGGAATCGCAATAGCTTTTCTCATGCTTGTGATTGCCCGATTGATCATTAAACTCTACAGTTCCCAATGATTACACAAAGCCTTAAGTTACCTGGTGACAACGCACACAGCCACCCGGGAACAGTTGACAAGAGCCATAGGTTCACTGAAAGGAAGGCAGGGACTGAAGGTGACAGTCTGGTACAATCTGGTCCCGTTCACTTGACGCTCCACTTTCTTGTCCCTGATCAGGAAACCTTCCATATCCCCCAAGGCTGACAAGTTAATGACGCCGGAGCCATCCTTCATTAGGCACTTGCAAGGGTTCACTTTCATACAGCCATAGGGGTCACCCATCACCAGTCCCATACAGAAGAGCAGAAGAACGTGTCTTACTCCCATCACTGAACATCAATATTGCAGCATTTCCCAATTTGTAGCACCTGAGTGACAAATAGTACAAGGAAGCCCAGCCCAGAGTAGCAGCACTCTGTCAGATGACTCCATGGCTGGGGGGTTGACAGCTGCTATATATATATATATATATATATATATATATATATATATATATATATATATATATATATATATATATATATATATATATATAATCTCTGTGTTTTAAATTCATTTAAATGTGACTGTAAAATAAAAAAAAATGTAAACACACCAACTGAAAACTTTACAGTCTCTTGAACTCCAACTGCATTTATCTGACAAGTCATTAAATCTTCACAAGGTGACTCTATGAAAAATACATTTGAAGAAAAGGGTTACCCCCTGGAACTAGTACAAGAGGCATTCATGTCACACATGAATCCTCTTCTGAGAGAGGAAATCACAGCTGAAGGTAACAATAACTATACAGTAATGCCCCCTGTACACACGATCAGTTCATCTGATGAAAACGGTCTGATGGATTTTTTCATCAGATATCCGATGAAGCTGACTGATGATCAGTCGTGCCTACACACCATCGGTTAAAAAAACTAGTGTGTCAGAACGCGGTGACCTAAAACACAACGACGTGCTGAGAAAAATGAAGTTCAATGCTTCCGAGCAAGCGTCGACTTGATTCTGAGCATGCATGGATTTTTAACCGATGGACGTACCCCACAGGCGATCGTTTTTTTCTATAGGTTTTTTAACCATCAGATAATTTTAAAACAAGTTCCTAGTTTTTTGACTGATGGATAAAAAACTGATGGGGCCCACACATGATCGGTTCGTCTGATGAAAATGGTCCATCAGATCGTTTTCATCAGACGAACTGATCGTGTGTACGCGGCATAAGATTTGTGTCAACCTTTAATGATAAATATAGATCAGTTTCTAAAATCATACATGTAGCAAACCCCAGAGGAACATGTTTGTTCAGTCCGTTACTCTGCATTTCAACCCCAATGAACTGTCCCAGCCCCTCTGGCACACCTAGCAATGATATTAATGGAATAACTCAGCAGGAATACACAACACATTTCTTCTTGTAGTTTACGTGAAGAAAAGTAAAATTCAGGTTAACATTAGTCAGCCAGGACCTGTGTAAGTACCCAGTCAGGAACACTATGCAAACAACAAAAGCCATAGATAACAATATGTACAGATTAAATAGACTCCCCAATAACTTTTGGTGTGTGTGGGATGCTGTGGCTTAAGGGGAACCCCAGGCCGGCCTACAATACCTCTAGTACACACCCAGTGAATTTATATCAATCCCTGTGGTGTGTCCCCTTTAAGAGCAACCGCGGTAATGTCCTGGAGGCAAAGCTTTGCGTTTTATCATCTTCACCGGCAATGTAGGAGCTCTGTGGACAATTTTTGGATGTGGTATTCTATGAAAAGCATTAAAGGTCCCTAGGCAAAGCCCCCTCACCAAATCCTGTACACAGTCAGCGGTCCTCCCCTGAGGGATCGATCGATCTTAGATGCAGGTGTGTCGCAGTGACATTCAGTACTTGAGCTGTTGCAGGGTGTCCTTTAGCATGGACAGTCTGTTCCTCTGGGCTGGAGCTGCATAAACAATCTGTTCCTCTGGGCTGGAGCTGCATGAACAAGCTGTTCCTCTGGGCTGGAGTTGCAGGCTGTGTGTCCCTTGGTAGGCCGCGATTCCACACACACATAGAATGCAGATGCTCTCCTGATGGGGTGCAGACAAAAAGAGGCTCTGGCCTAGTTCCTCTGGCTTTTTATCTCCTTCCCCACAGTCCTTTGCTGCTGTCTCTCATGATTGGCTCAGGCTCTTCCAATAGGGAGTTTACAGACAACCTCAAATAGGAAGTTTACAAACAATCAGTTCTGAATGTCTGTGTTAAGAGAGAAAGGGGGGGTTTAAAAAGCCCACGCTGCTGCAGCAGACAGGTCTCCCATCATAGATTAGATCAGTCTGGAGAAGTACCTGCTACATACAAAAACATAACATCTTATTGCTAGACCAGCGTTCAGCCCGTGTTGCCAGTAGCTCCGCAAGCAGGGCCGGTGCTACCACTAGGCAAACGAGGCAGCCGCTTGGGGTGCCCTGCTGCCTAGGGGTGCCCGGCCACTGGTGTACCTACTCTTCTCTCTGCAGCAAGCAACTAAGCCTTGGCATCAGTGCCGCCACACAGTGTCAGAGGCGCATCAGCGGCGGAGGACTGTGTCTGTGTCCCGACTCCCAAATGAATGGAAGCAAGCATACATTCATTGATGGGCACTGGTGAGGCTGCATTTAATGGGCGCTGATGAGGCTGCATTTGATGGGCGTTGCTGAGGCTGCATTTGATTGGCGCTGGTGGGGCTGCATTTGATGGGAGCCGGTGGGGCTGCATTTGATGGGAGCCGGTGAGGCTGCATTTGATGGGCGCCGGTGAGGCTGCATTTGATGGGCGCTGGTGAGGCTGCATTTGATAGGCGCTTCATTAAAATGGTGGGGTTTACATTGACAGAGATGGAACCAGGGATGGAACCAAGGGGGCGGCAAAAGTAGGATTTTGCCTAGGGCGTCAAAAATCCTTGCACTATCCCTGTCCGCAAGTAACCTTTAGAAAGGCCCGTACTATGAAAAATATTACATACATAAATACATATTAGAATGTATTTTTATAATAGGACAGGCATTTTTCAATGCAAAAAAAAAAAAGAGGATGCTTGACATGCCAATTCATCACCCATGGCAATATTAAAATTTACCACCACCAAAAGAAAAACTCTAATAAAACAGTTCATTACATGTTAAATAATAATAAACGTGCAGCGCAAATAAAGTCCTTGACTGAAGAATCAGGCCCCGTACACACGGTCGGACAAAACTGATGAGAATGGACCGAGGTTCAGTTTCATTGGTCCAAACAGACCGTGTGTATAGCCCATCGGTCTGTTTTCCTTCGGTCCAAAATTAAAAAACATGCTTCAAAACCGAACCGATGGACCGCTGCCCGATCGGTCCAAACCGATGGTTAGTACAGAAAAGCATCGGTTCAAAACCCGCGCATGCTCAGAATCAAGTCGACGCATGCTTGGAAGCATTGAACTTCGTTTTATTCAGCAGGTCGTGTGTTTGACGTCACCGCGTTCTGACCCGATCGGTTTTTGGAACGATGGTGTGTACGCACATCAGACCATCAGGCCACCTCAGCGGTGAACCGATGAAAACGGACCGTCGGACCATTCTCATCGGTTTGGAGCGACCGCATGTACAAGGCCTCTGGATAACACCCAGTGAGATAGCAAAAATCTTCGGCAAATGTGATATTCTCCACCAGTATAAGAGGTGCCTCCTTACCAGATGAGTTGGACCATATGTTTTCACAAGTGGTCAAAGACAGCTTGTTCTCACCATAGGGGAGATGGTGCAATGGAGTCCAATGCAGCAGTGAATAGTAGGTCCAATGCGGAATAAAAAATAAAAAAACACGTTCTAAGTGTTCTAACTGTATTTATTCCAGGGAAAGGTAAAAAACAGCACTTCACCATACTACAGTCAGTCTGGTATGTCTGTAGACAATCTGCCAGAAAACAACTGGCCAGTAGGCGATAGGCAAAGTAAAATAAAATAAAAACTCGGAGCAACAGCCACGAGCAGCAGCAAAAAGGACGCGGGTGACGTCACAGGAAAAAACTCCTCCCCGTCATTACATGTTCCACAGACTTTTTCATCTATGTCTTGTGGAGTCCCTGCGGTCTCTTGTACGTGGGACACACCATACGTGCTCTGCGTGCAAGAATTGGAGGCACTTATATGCATAATGACATAAAATGCTTAGAAATTTTTGTCATAGTGTCAGAAACAATGAATTAGACCGAGACAAAAGTACAGTTAAATCACGCTTGTTTAATAATAAAAGTAAATAAAACAAATGTAGTCAAAACATAGCCAAAGTTCGGTAACCAGAACAGATAGACAAGCCAGAAAGTCAGGAAGCCAGGGATCAGCGTAGTGGAACAGCAAGTAGGATCTGGAGCAAGAAGGAACGTCAGCCACGCAAGTCTTTAACAGGAATGCAGGAGATAGTCTCTGTGATGTTGACCAGGTGAAGACAGAGATCATCAGGGCTGGACAGCTTAAGTAAGCAGGACTGACGAGCAGGAAATCATCAACGGGTAAGTCACTGTGGGGAGATAGGAGCTGGCAATTAACCGACAGCTGAGCAACCAGCTCAGAAAGGGAAGGGCTGAGCCCAACCCTCCTCAACGACCCATCCCCCTCGGAGGTCCACCAGGCTTGAGGGGGAAATGTCTATGGAAATCACGGAGGAGGACTGCGGCATGTACGTCCGAGGATGAGACCCAAGAGCGTTCCTCTGGACCATACCCTTTACAATGCACCAGGTACAATAGAGATTGATTTCTCTCAGCTTCCGAAGCACACAACAGACTTTTGTGTGGTTGCTCTCTAGGGACTTAGAAAATATGAGCAAATCCTTGAGATAAACCACCACACATAGTTGCAACAAATCTCAGAGGACATCGTTGATAAATTCCTGGTAAACTGCCTTAGCGTTACAAAGGCCAAAAGGCATTACGAGGTACTCATAATGGCCTGTTCAGGTATTAAACACAGTTTTACATTTGTCGCCCTCCTTATCCTCACGAGATTGTATTTCCCTCTCAAATCAAGCTTTGTGTAAACTGTTGCTCCCTTGAGGCGGTCAAATAACTCTGTAATCAATGGAATTGTATAAGCATTCTTAATCGTGAGAAGATTGAGACCCCTATAATCAATACAAGGTCTCAGTTGACCACTCTTCTTCACAAAGCAGAAACCAGCACTGGCAGGAAAAAAGGATTTGCAGTTTAAAACCTCCAGAAAGTGCATCTGCAACATACTCCTTGAAGGTCAATTGTGAAATCATACGACCGGTGTAGAGGCAAACTACCAGCTTGACCTTTGTCAAAGACATCGCTAAAATCCCAGTACTCCTCCGGAAAGGGAGGAGAGTGAAGAGGTACACAGGACCTTAGCCATCTTCTGAAAGCACATCTTACTGCATTGTGGCTATCAGGAGAGAACCTAATCACAAAGCCAATCAAAAGAGGGGTTGTGCCTCTGTAACCAAGGATAACCAATAACCAGCATAAATTTAGGTGAGGAAATAACTTGGAATTGAATTATCTGACGATGAAGAGCCCCTACGGCCATGGCCAATGGAGCAGTCTCATGAGTCACATGGGCTGGCTGTAGAGGTCTCCCGTCAAGAGCCTCAAAAGGCAAATGGAGTGGCAAAGGCAGCATGAATGAACAAGCCTGCAGCCCCAGAGTCGATTAGAGCCTGTATCTCGACGGACGACTCAGCCCAAGAAAGGGTAAACGGAACCAGGGGCTTATCCTTTTGGATAACTGGGGACGAAACAACTCCACCTAAGGTCTATCCATAACAGGACCTTAAAGTTCGGGCGTTCCCTAAACAGGTAGGACAAGACTTCAAAAAGTGACCTGCCTGGCCACAATAAGGCACAATCTCTCCCTCCTCCTAAGGGTTCTTTTATCCGCAGAGAGACGTGTGAAGCCCAAGTGCATGGGTTCACCTTCACTGACTGACTCGGTACCAGGAGGCATGGGAGGTGAGGCAGGCAAGGGTGGGACGGCAAAGCTTTCAAGAAAAATGTACAGGAGGCTTCCGCAAGCGCTCCTTAAAAAAAAAAAAAAAAAAAGAGTCATTCTCCGAGTCTGGAGTCGATGAGGATGGGAAACATGATCAACTTCTCCAGCTCAGTGGGTATATCCCGGGCTGCTATCTTATCCTTGATGGTATCCGAGAGACCATGAGAAAAAGCAGCCACGAGAGCCTCATTGTTCCAAGCAACCTCTGCTGCCAGAGTACGGAATTCAATGGCGTAATCTGCAACAGTTCCCATATGCTTGATGGACATGAGACACTTGGCAGCAGAAGCAGAGTGTGCGGGAACATCAAATACCCTTTTAAAAGAAGCCGCAAACTCTGGGAAACTCAAGACAATGGGTTTTTGCGTCTACCATAGAGGGTTTGCCCAGGCCAAGGGGCAGGCCAAGGCCTTTGCTTCTGTCCGTGGGAAACGCCTGGGGCAGCATCTCAAAGTATATCTCAACCTGGTTAAGAAATCCTCTGCATTGGACTGGATCGCCCCTAAATTGCTGGGGAAGCGTAGCACGACCAGACATACCTCTTATATAGGTAATACAGAGACTGGAGCAGCTGCAGGGACGGCCTGCAACACAGGTTGTACCGCAGCCATAGTGGGAGATTCCAGGTAAGCCGTGCGCCTCAGAAGCATTTGTAACGCCATGGCAAACTGATCCATGCAGTGATCCTGCTAATCCAATCTGGAAAAAATATTACCAATAAGTAGATTGACTGCATCTTCTGAATTCATGGCCTTCATCTACTGTCAAAAACCATGAATTAGACTGAGACAGAAGTACAGTTAAATCACACTTGTTTAATAATAAAAGTAAATAGAACAAACATAGTCAAAACATAGCCAAAGTTCGGTAACCGGAATGTTTTTTCAGACAAGCCAGAAAGTCAGGAAGCCAGGGATCAGCGTAGTGGAACAGCAAGCAGGATCTGGAGCCAGAAGGAATGCCAGCCAAGCAAGTCTTTAACATTAACGCAGGAGATAGGGCCCTTTCAGACCATATGTCCTCATTTTTATTCATCCGTTGCGGATGAAAACGGGACATATATTGGTCCCTATGTGATTGCTGATGACCATCCGCTGACACCCGTAATCGTCCGCCTCCACAAAGATCCGATTTTTCCGTCGGAAGAAAATCCGATTTTTCTTTCGTCTGGCGGATCGGATCGGATGAACACGAACATACGGTCCGTGTTCATCCGATCCCCCATAGGGGAGAGCGGAGGAAAGACGGGGCAGTCCCTGCACAGTGTGCGGGGACCGCCCTGTCAGCCGACGGCTCAGCGGGGATTTTACGGAGGATCCCCGCTGGGCTTTTATGGACACACAGAGCGGATCATTACTGATCCGCCCATGTGAAATGGCCCATAGGCTCTGTGATGTTGACCAGGTGAAGATAGAGATCATCTGTGCTGGACGGCTTAAGTAAGCAGGACTGACGAGCAGGAAATCATCAACAGGTGAGTCACTGTGGAGAAATAGGAGGTGGCAATTAACCGACAGATGAGCGGCCAGCTCAGAGAGGGAAGGGCTGAGCCCAGCTCTGACACAGAGACCATCCCCAAGGGTATGTTGACTGCAAATGAGAGATTTTCCCTCTTATGTAGAAGGGAAGTATTTTGATATACATATTTGATTCTCTCGCACCAAAATGTTTAAACGAGGAATTGGAAATATGTACTATGAAGGTGCATTTGTACAGTAGGTGGGTGTAGATGTATATACACAGTCCTGTGTGTCCAACCTCTACCAATACAATACCTATATATACAGTATCTCACAAAAGTGAGTACACCCCACCCTTGAAAATATTTTATTATATCTTTTCTACAATGTAAAATAGTGAGTGTACAGCTTGTATACAGTGTACATTTTCTGCCTCCTCAAAATAACTCACATAGTCATTAATGTCTAAGCTGCTGGCAACAAAAGTGAGTACATCCCTTAGTGAAAATTTCCAAATTGGGCCCAAAGTGTCAATATTGTGTGTGGCCACCATTATTTTCCAGCACTGCATTAACCCTCTTGGGCATGGAGTACACCAGAGCTTCACAGGTTTCCACTCCTCAATGATGACATCACAGAGCTGGTGGATGTTAGAGACCTTGCGCAGCGCTCCTCCACCTTCTGCTTGAGGATGCCCCAGAGATGCTCAATAGGGTTTAAGTCTGGAGACATGCTTGGTCACAACAAACAAAACAAATTTGGCGCCAATATCAGAAAACGTTTTTTAAAAAATTGAAGAAGAATAAGTCAGTAGTAGGCTCCAATTGTTAGAAAATTCTGCCAGGCATTGATAAGCAGCTATAAGGAAAGACACATCAGGAGTGATGTGAGAAATTGGTGAGCAAAAAAGAAAAACCATATATCAAGCGCTAAATATGCCATTTTACTGGTTTGTCAGTTTTTAGGATCATATTAATGTTTTTAATTAACAACTCTAAACCACACGCACAGCTCCTTATAAATAGCTTACTGGCTGACTCAGTCACATGACCTGATGAAGGGCCACGTCCCGATACGCGTTGTCATGACTGCAGCCTTATAGAATTTGATCCAGCCACCCCCGTCCAGCTATCCAGCTTGTCTGAGTTCCAGCCGTTTAGTACACCCGTCAGCATAGGCTCCCGCAGTGCACTCCCGTTGGTAGGCACTAGCCTATCACCACCGCTGTCTCCAAGCCTTGCTCCCGCTGTCTCCAAGCCTGGCTCCCGCTCCGCTGCCCTGATTCGGTGAGGCGTCTCGACCAGGAAGTCGGAGCGCTCGCGAGTGTGAATCCACACCTTACAACGTAGACACCATTGTCACACCGTCGAGCCCTACACAGCTCCGGTACCATCTTCCAACTGTTTCTGCCGGCCAGCCGTTCCCCTTGGTCCTGGTAAGGTTGTTATGGCACCGACGTGCTCATCACTGGGCATTACATGCCCCCTCCCTCTGCCAGTGGAGCTGCGCTTGTGGGTTACGTGTACAGTACATTGTTAGGCTGTCTGACTGTGGTTTTTCCACCTCCACACAGATCTTACTGGCTTATTGTATCTACATTACGGTGGACTGTTGGCATCTTTTAAGTGTTTCATGGCAATAAAATTATATTTTTTCATCATTGCTTGGACACAAATGGTTTTTGATTTAGCGCTTGATATATGGTTTTTCTGTTTTGCTCAGACATGCTTGGTCAGCCCATCACCTTTACCCTCAGCTTCTTTAGCAAGACAGTGGTCATCTTGGAGGTGTATTTGGGGTCATTATGTTGGAATACAGCTTTTCGGGTTGTAAAAAATTACGTTTTTTTTATGTCATTAAAAATGATCGTGTGTGGGCTCCAAAGCATTTTTCAGGACGTAAAAAATGGGCATTAAAAATTTAGAACATGCTCTAATTTTTCACGTCGTTTTAACGTTGTCGTTTTTAACGTCGTAAAAAATGGTTGCGTGTGGGCTTTAACGCGCATGCTCAGAAGCAAGTTATGAAACGGGAGCGTTCCTTATGATAAATCTAACGTTCGTAATGGAGATAGCACATTCGTCACGCTGTAACAGACGGAAAAGCGCAAATCGTCTTTTACTAACATGAAATCAGCAAAAGCAGCCACAAGGGTGGCGTCATCCGAATGGAATTTCCCCTTTATAGTGCCGTCATACATGTTGTACGTCACCGCGCTTTGCTAGAGCATTTTTTTTTCACGATCGTGTGTAGGCAAGGCCGGTTTAACGATCGGGTTGAAAAAAACTTTGTTTTTTCTAGACCATTAAAAATGAAATTTTTTACAAACCGAAAAACGGTCGTGTGTACGCGGCATGAGGCCCAGTCCCCGAAGGAAGGGGCTCATGCTCTGCATCAGTATGTCACAGTACATGTTGGCATTCAAGGTTCCCTCAATAAACTGTAGCTCCTCAGTGACGGCAGCACTCATGCAGCCCCAGACCATGACACTCCCACCACCATGTTTGACTGTAGGCAAGACACACTTGTAATTTTTGTACTCATCTGGTTGCCGCCACACATGCTTGACACCATCTGAACCAAATAAGTTTATCTTGGTCTCATCAGACCACAGGACATGATTTCAGTAATCTGTGTCCTTAGTCTGCTTGTCTTCAGCAAACTATTTGCAGGCTTTCTTGTGCATCATTAGAAGAGGTTTCCTTCTGGAACGACAGCCATGCAGATCAATTTGATGCAGTGTGCAGTGCAATGGTCTGAGCACTGATAGGCTGACCCCCTCCCCACCCCTTCGACCTCTGTAGCAATGCTGGCAGCACTCATACGTCCATTTCCTAAAGACAACGGCCCGGATTCACGTAGCACTTACGCCGACGTATCTCGAGATACGCCGCACAAGTGTCAATGTGGGCCGTCGTATCTATGCGCCGTGCCCATAGAACTAGATACGCCTGGAATTAGGCTTCATCTGACTGACGTAAGTTTCCTACGCCGTCGTATGGTGGGCACATATTGACGCTGGCCGCAAGGGGCGCTTCCATTGATTTACAAATCGAATATGCAAATGAGGGAGATAAGCCGATTCACGAACGTACTTGCGCCCGTCGCAGAAATATACGCCGTTTACGTAAGGCGTACATCCGGTGTAAAGTTATTCCACATAAAGGAGGCGCATCCCATGCAAAGGTATGGACCACGGAACAGCCGTCGTATTTTACATCGTTTACGTAGTACTACGTGAATAGGGCTGGGCGTAGGTTACGTTCAGTGATTCGACGTATCTTAGGCATTTGTTCCGACGTGAATCTGAGCATGCGCACTGGGAAGCGTCTACGGGACGGTGCATGCGCCGTTCGTTCGGCCCATCATTTGCATGGGGTCACGGTTCATTTAAATGGATCACGCCCACCTACGTTGAATTAGGCGGGCTTACGCTGAATAATTTACGTTACGCTGGCGCAACGTAGGGAGCAAGTGCTTTTTGAATACTCTGCTTGCCTCTCTGTGTTACGTCGGCGTAGCGCATATGAGATGCGCTACGCCGGCAGAAAAATGCGCCGATGTATCTGAATCCGGCCCAACCTCTGCATATGACACTGAGCACGTGCACTCAACGTATTTGGTCGACCATGGCGAGGGCTGTTCTGAGTGGAACCTGTCCTGTTAAACCTCTGTATGGTCTTGGCCACCGTGCTGCAGCTCAGTTTCAGGGTCTTGGAAATCTTCTTATAGCCTAGGCCATCTTTATGTAGAGCAACAATTCTTTTTTTCAGATCCTCAGAGAGTTATTTGCAATGAGGTGCCATGTAGAACTTCCAGTGACAAGTATGAGAGAGTGAGAGCGATAACACCAAATTTAACACACCTGCTCCCCATTCACACCAGAGACCTTGTTACACTAACGAGTCACATGACACCAGGGAAAATGACTAAATGGGCCCACTTTGGACATTGTCACTTTTGTTGTCAGCGATTTAGACATTAATGGCTGTGTGTTGAGTTATTTTGAGGGGACAGCAAATGTACAGTACACTGTTCTACACGCTGTACAATCATTACTTTAAATTGTAGCAAAGTGTTTTAGTGTTGTCACATGAAAAGATATAATAAAATATTTACAAAAATGTGAGGGGTGTACTCACTTTTGTGAGATACTGGGTGTATATATATATATATATATATATATATATATATATATATATATATATATATAGTCACTACTGTTGTAAGTAGTATTTTCTGTGGAGACTCCTGAACTGCTTGAGACAAATCTACACAGGGCTATGCTTTCATGTTTATTTTCCTCTGTACTCAAGAGCAGAGACTTGTCAGAAATGTACAGAAATTACAGAGAATGAAATGAATAGGTGCCTGTGTGACAGGATTAAAGACAAGAACCATAGCCTATCCACGGCTCTCCTTTAAATAACAGGCAAAACTTAAAATAAACATAATTATCAGGTTGTGACTGTACAGCCATGTTGTAGCCTTCTGGAAGCTGGAAAATTACTGAAACAACAGATGTGATTTTTCAGATTGATGTACAAAGAGGGAGTTTGAACAGAACTATCTGCCTATTGCATATGTTTTATCTGTTATTTACTATTTTAGAAGCAGTATTATTATTATGAGAGACAGCTTATAGCTGTGTTTGAATCAGGAGAATGAGAGGAATGACAACTGAAGCATAAAAATGTCAAACAAAAGCCTAAATTAAATTGACTTCATTCACCAACTTGGCAAGTAGGACCGAGAGTCATTCCTGAGAATGCAAATGTGTTTTTTCGTTTGAGGCACCAATCCATGTGTTTGTGCACATATGCAAATATGTCCCACATTTCCTTGTATATTAAAATTTAGCAGATTTTAGGCAGGCATGGATTCCTTCACTAAATGCCATTGTAGCATTGTGATTTTTAGTCGCAGTGCCACAGATTAGCAGCAAAACGGACCTGTTACTTTTAGTTCCACAGATTGGCTACAAAGCTGATCTGTTACTTGTAGTTCTACAAATGCATGTGTTTTTCTCCTGCCTTGCTCCTACACAGGCCTGGACACTATAGGAATCACCAGATTGCACCTGCTTATTGATATAGCTACCTCCTTGTCCAGCCTGTCACTCAGCCATGCTCAGACAAACTCTCCTGGCTGGAACTATAGGGTTTATTCCCTGCTTCAGGCTCTACTCTGTAAGGGCCCTTTCACACTGGTGCGTTTTTGCCACGTTTTCGTGGTAAAAATAGCACTATTAAAACGCTCCCCATGCCCCTCTCCATTGAAATGAATTAAAAACGCGGTAAAATCGCGATGTTTTACCGCGATTTTAGCGCTCCTTTTTTACCGCGTTTTTACCGCATTTGTACAGCGGTTTTTAATTCATTTCAATGGAGGGGGTATGGGGAGCGTTTTATGAGCATTTTAAAAGTACTATTTTTACCGCAAAAACGCACTAGTGTGAAAGGGCCCTTAGTTCCCAAATCCTGAGATCTGGGTACTGGGCAGGGGTGGACTGACCATTTAGGCATTGCGCGGGGCCAGTAGGTGGCCCCATGAGTAGGGCAGGGTGACCAGGGCAGAGGGTGGGGGATAGGACTTTTTTCCCAGGAAATACCATTTACTCAGCTTGGGCCCTAGTTTCCTTATATAGTCCTGCAGCAAGTTGATATTGTATTCATTGAGTTTTTTTCTGGAAAAAAAACATTCAGCCTTTCCTCTTTTTGTATCTTTATCTTACATGTATCTTGTGCATTTGATATGATACTATGTGAACTATTAAAAAAAAAAAAGAACATTTGGTAAAAATGTTATATGTGCCTATAAAGTTAATTTCCTGACAGACTCTATGGCAGCCTACGTGTGGGTTAATCCCGCCTCTCATACCTCATAGGACCCTACTCCCATAAGGCTTTGCTTCTCACCATAGACTGTGTTCCTTTTTTGTCCTCCTCCTAGGACCTAGGTAGTTTTACCCTAAAAAAAGAAATGAAAATACCTTTTGGTCCAGTCCTGGTGGTTTGCACGTGAAGATTGATTATTCAGGCGGTCCTGGAGTCCAACAAATCCCAGCTATTAGCAGGGGGGACAAGGGCAGTGATTGCAATGTTTTAAAGAGCTTACTAACCAGCCATTGGCAGGCAAGCAGCAACATGGCCAAACATCCTAGCTATTAGCAGAAGGCCGCTTTTAGCAAAAATGCCCTGGTCATGCAGTTTGAGCGTCATATCTCCCATTTCCAGGCCGGATGGGGTGGATTCCTTGGTAATGTATTGCTTATCTTGTTTGCATTGCAGCGATTTTTTTGTGTGTTTGTCCTGACTTGAATGAATGAATGAAAAAACTTATAAAGCGCGGCGCATGCGAACTGAATCGCTTCTGGGCGCTAGTTGTTTGTGTCTCATGACATCAAAAGAGCAGAGTTTTGATCTGTCTTCTGAAAGTCAGGTGGTTTTCCTCCAACCGAATGCTGGTTGGTAAAGCATTCCATAGTCTAGGACCCTGAAAAGCAAACCTTCTTTCTCCTTTGGACTTGTATTTGGTTTTTGGTACCCTGACCAGATTTTGGTCGGTGGATCGCAGAACGCGATTCGAATTGTGAGGTTCTATCTTGTCGCAAAGATATTGCGGAGCCTTCCCATGGATGCACTTATGTGTCAGGCAGAGTGCTTTAAATGCAATTCTGTCTTTTACTGGCAGCCAGTGAAGGGTTCTCAACGAAGGTGAGATTGATTCCCATTTTTTTTTCCCAGTCACCAGTCTGGCGGCCGTATTCTGAACGACTTGCAGACGGGAGATTTGGTACTTTGGGAGTCCGAGGTACAGGGCGTTAGCATAGTCCAGTCTGGAATTCACGATTGTTCCCACCACGACTGCTACGTCTTCTTTGGGGATAAATGGAATAAGTCTGCGTAGTAGGCGCAACAGATGGTGCGCTCCGCTGACTACTGACCCTATTTGTGCGTCCATTGTCATGAAGGTGTCGAAGATGACCCCGAGACTTGACTTTGGAGCTAGGGGTGATGATTTGGCCCAGAATTGGCGGGGGTGTCCAGGTTGTTGCCAGTTGACTCTTTCGGCTGGCGTGAAACATAAGGAGTTCTGTTTTTGAACTGTTGAGTTTGAGATAACTCTTAGTCATCCAGTTTTCTATCAAAGAGAGACATTTCTCTAAACTGGGATGATGATCCTTTTTGTTGCAGATGCGAAAATACAGTTGCGTATCGTCTGCATAAGAGTGATAGAGTAGTTCTTGGCTACTGATAATATCAAAGAGAGGGCGAAGATAGATGTTGAAAAGCACCGGTGACAGAGGGGATCCTTGGGGGACTCCACATGACACCGTGCGCTTTTCCGACGTGAAAGAACCCAATTTAACTGTTTGTGATCGGTTTTCAAGAAAGGAAGAAAACCATGGTAAATCACCTTCTGCGACTTCTGCTACCTTGGCTAGTCGCATCAGTAACAGTTTGTGGTCTACCGTGTCAAAGGCTGCGCTTAGGTCCAGCAGAACCAGGAGACAAGATTCTCCTTCGTCTGCGGCCTCGAGGGCATCGTCCCATATTTTGAGTAAGGCCGTTTCTGTCCCGTGTCCGGGACGGAAGCCTGATTGTAATGGATCCAGTAGATTGTGGGTATCTAGATGCTGTTGCAGCTGTTGTACCACTACTTTCTCCATTATCTTGGAGAGAACATTTAGGCCTGTTATGGGACGGCGGTGAGTTGGGTCCTTGGGATCCAGGTTAGGTTTTTTCAAGATGGGCTGGATTGTGCCCTCTTTCAACAGGGATGGCACTGTGCCTTCCTTAAATGACTGGTTTATAAGCTGTGTGATGGGTGGTGCCAGGATGTCGGCACATTCCTTCAGCAGTTTGGTGGGGATGATATCATTGGGCAATGTGCTGTTCCGCAAAGCACCAATGATATTTTTTGTGGTATCGATGGAGATCGGTTCCAGAGTGAACTTTGTTGATTGTAGAGCGTTTCTGTGGGTGTTTTGTGGTTGATTGATGGTGGGGTTGAGGGGGGTATTGTTTTGCAAGATGCTTTCCCGGATTCTTTAAATTTTGTTGATGAAGAAATCCGATAGTTCATTACAGAACTCTTGGGTGTCTGAGTTGGGGGCTTCAAGACATCCTGGATTCATGGTCTGGGTGACCATCTTGAAGAGTTCGCGGGGGCGGTTTAGGGCGCTGTTAATCGCCATAGAAAAATGATGTTTCTCGGCTTTGAAGATTTCTTTATGATATCGTGTTGTTATTGCCTTGTAGATGATGAGGTTATCCTCTGCAGGGCTTCTTTTCCAGGCGGCTTCCGCCCTTCTGCGCTCTTGCTTCAGAAGCGACAGCTGGTTGTTGAACCAGCCAGACTTTCTTTTTCGGGATGCAGGCTTTGCGTTTCGGTGCTACTAAATCGGCTGACTGTAGCAGGGCTGCGTTTAAGGCATCCAGTGTATCTGCGGCTGTTTGATGTGGATGGATTGTTTTGATTCTGTTTCCCAAGGTAGATTTAAAGAGTTCCGAATGGAGCTTCTTCTGAGATCTAGCCCAGTGTATTGTCACCGGCTTGGGTGCTTTTATCACTGGGGGAATTTTGGAGATTATGAAATTGATTGCATGGTGGTCTGTCCATGGCAATGGTTCATTTTCTAAAATGCTTATTTTCAGATTTTGTCTGAAAATTAGGTCGAGTGTGTGACCTGAAGCATGTGTTGGCCCGCATATAAGTTGCTGTAGCCCTAATCCCTCCAGGTGATCGATGCAGGCGTCCGCAATGGGATCCTGTGCGGAGTTGGCCCACAGATTAAAGTCCCCGAGCAGCAAAAGGTGTTTGCTGTTAAGGGTATAAGTGGATATAAACTCGGTTAAAGATGGCAAAAACTGCGATTTTGGCCCAGGTGGCCTATAGCAGAGGAGAATGTGAACAGTCTCCTGGGGGGAAGTTTGAAGTTGAAGAGTAAGGGTTTCCATGAATGGAAGAGGATTTTGAAGGGCTGGCTTAGTGATTGTAATGTGATTCTTGTGGATCACCGCCAGGCCTCCTCCTCTTTGCCCTATTCTGTTTTCTGTTTCCGGCTTCATTCTGTTTCCTGGTCATGGGCGCTCAAGTGCATCTGCGTTCCAGTTCGCCGCTTTCGGTCGTCTGCCCATGCGCAAGTTTCTGTCTCATTCGAGGCTTGGTTGCGCGTGCGCAGTCCGGACTGGTTGCCGCGATCGCGCATGCGCGCGAGGTCCGTGGGGATTAGGCCGGTCACAGCGCAGGCGCGCTGTGTGCGTGGTGACATCATCACAGGGCGGCAGATTTGAATGGCTGTCAGATACAGCTATTCTGGGACACTTTACTGGCTTATTGCTGCTTCCCCAGGCACACGATCCCTGTTCTTTAGGTAAGGTGCTATGCT
The DNA here is from genome assembly GCF_905171775.1 of Rana temporaria. Taxonomy (NCBI): domain Eukaryota; kingdom Metazoa; phylum Chordata; class Amphibia; order Anura; family Ranidae; genus Rana; species Rana temporaria. The sequence goes on along the minus strand of NC_053497.1, from coordinate 147,325,956 downwards.
GCACTGCTGCTCTATTTTTTTTGCTGAATTGTCTTTACCATGCCATGCCCTTATTGTTTGGTGAATCACTTTCAGTTGTGTCTCCTTCTGCTATGGACATGTCACCGCCCCCCAGTGGCCAACCCTCACGCTGCAGGTAGGATGGAATTTATTTTCCTCTGCCTGTCTGTTTGGGTATATTGTTTAGGAGCATGTTAACTCTTTCTTCCCCGTCAGCCCCTCTAGGTCTGAACATCAGCCTTCAGCACGTGAAGACAATGACAATTCTAGTCCACAACATCGTCAGTCCAGGTCAAGCTCTAGACGTCCCAGATCATCCTCTAGTCACCATAGAGAGGATTCCAAATCCAAGTCTGGGCGTCATTCTCACCGCCATTCCAGCCACTCTGATAGAAGAGTGTGATGGGGATCAGTGTTGTAAGTAATGGCGTTTAAATAAACGCTGTTACCTAACGATGCCCCTTTTGAGGGTAACGAGTAATCTACCTGATTACTCGTCCCCTCACGGTAACGCCGTTCCCATTACTTGGGCAGCGTTACCACAATTACAGTTTATGCCACTAGATGGCAACAGAGCGTCCATCGACGTCACAGACACTCCCGCCCGCGATCCTAGCATTGGCCAGTGTGCTGTCATGATGGACATCACAGTGGACCAATGAATGCGATTCGCGGCTCAGGTTTCAGAAGCTAAATCCCTCTGTGAGCCATGTTATTCCCGAGCTGTAAGGGAGAGGGGAGGTGAAGACAAACGAGTGGAAGCTCTGGTCAGAAGAGTGGTTCAGGAATTCCTGAACAGATCTGATTCCAGCTGTATAATCACCCCTCCTGTTGACCCAGTCCCAGTGCTTGTGCAAGATAATCCTAAAGCTCCAGGTCCATCTCAGCGTATCCGCTCCCCAAGTGGATTCTCCACTAGTGAAGTAGAAAGTGTTAACAATCCCACGGGATTTGATTTCTTCCTAGTACCAATTTTGGTCAAAGTCGCTTTGAAATGGGAAGAACCGGTGGAAGCACCTTCTAAACAAAGAAAATACTTCAAACAACTCAAAAAAGAACGCTTAAACTTTTCTCTTGTGGGTGAACTTGGAGAAATTATCACTCATGAATGGTCAGGCGTGGAAAGGAAAAACTTTTTGCTCTCTAAAGTAGCAAAGATGTACCCATTCAAAAGTGAAGAGGTGAAACATTTAGTATCAGCTCTTTTGGTCGATGCTGCCTTAATGAGGCTGGAAAAACGTGTCACATTCCCTCTGGAAGATACCGTCTCCTTTAAGGACGGTTTGGAAAGAAAGATAGATACGGATCTAAAATGTATATATATTACGGCAGGCATGGCTTGTAAACCAGCTTTGGCCCTTGCAGCCCTGTCTAAGGCAATGGAGGCCTGGACAGATGAAGTGGATTCTACCTTGGCAAACATCTCTGAAGATATGGTCAGAAGCATGCCAGTCAATGAGCTAAGAATGGCATCCATCTTTCTGGGAGAGGCCTCCCTTGATATTATCCGCTTGGTGGCACGGGTCATGCTCTCTTCCGTTACAGCTAAATACGCTTTGAGGCTACGCCCTTGGGTGGCTGACCCTGCCTCTAAACAGGCATGGTGCAGGATCCCCTTTCAGGGGTCTTCCTTTTTTGGGAATAAGCTCGACCGCGCCATCACCCGTGCCACAGGGAGTCAGTCAGGGTTCCTTTCTCAGGATCGCCGTTCTTTCGGTCAGAGAAGATCCTTTCCTAAGCTAGATCAGGACCGTTCAAGAGATGCTCGTCGGCACAGGCCTGGTCGTGAGTTCAGGAAGAACTGGAGAAGAAACCAGCCTTCTGCTCAGAAACCCTCAAAAGGAGCTTCTTCTGCTGGACGTGATGCTCCCAAGTAGAGGTCGACCGATATGGGTTTTTCTCTGGCTGATGCCGATATTTGGAAATCGGGGTGGCCGATTACCGATATATGTTGCCGATTTTTGCGGTCGATATTTTAGGCCGATTTTTTTTTCTCCTTCATCTAGGGTGGAGAGGTGGGGAGGACGTTATTGTTTAGGGTGGAGAGGTGGGGTGCAGCCTATTAGTACCTGTCAGTGTCCATCAGTGCAGCCTGTCAGTGCCCACCGGTACAGCCCATCAGTATCCATTAGCGCCCACCAGTATAGTCCATCAGTGCCCACCAATGGAGCCTATCAGTGCCACCTCAATGCCCACCAGTTCAGCGCCTGTCAGTGCCACCTCATTAGTGCCCTCCAGTGCAGCCTATCAGTGTCCATCAGTGCCATCTCACCAGTGCCAACCAGTGCCCACCAGTACAGATCGTCATTGCCCCCAGACAGCACAGATTGTCATTGCCCCCAGACAGCACAGATTGTCATTGCCCCCAGACAGCACAGATTGTCATTGCCCCCAGACAGCACAGATTGTCATTGCCCCCAGACAGCACAGATTGTCATTGCCCCCACAGTACAGATTGTACTGTGGGGGCAATGACAATCTGTACTGTGGGGGCAATGACAATCTGTACTGTGGGGGCAATGACAATCTGTACTGTGGGGGCAATGACAATCTGTACTGTGGGGGCAATGCCGATTTCTCTAAAAACGCGAAATATCGGTCGATATATCGGTCGACCTCTACTCCTAAGTCTTTTTGATTTAGGGTTGGCTCAGACGGCACAAGTTGGGGCTCGGCTTCTTCAGTTCCGACACGTCTGGGCAGCCTCGATAAGAAATTTCTGGACTGTCAAAACAGTATCTACAGGTCATACTTGGACGTTTCTCAGTCCACCCACACTTTAGTTCGTACCCACAACACTACCCTGCTCAGAGGAGAAGAGACAAATCCTTCTATCATACACAAACTCTCTCTTGGCCCAGGGCGCCACCACACAAGTGCCAATAGCCGAAAAAGATTCCAAGGAATGTACTCACCCCTGTTCATGGTTCTAAAAAAGATCGGCTCCTGGAGACGAGTGATAGATTTGACACATCTAAATACCTTTATCAAAAGGAAAAATTCAAGATGGAGTCACTGCTCACAATACGTCAGACAGTTCATCTAAGCGACTGGCTTATGTCTATAGTCCTAAAAGATGCCTACTTTCATGTCCCGATAGCGGCAGAGTTTCAAAAATACCTTCGGTTTGCAGTAGGCAGTATTCACCTCCAGTTTACATGTCTCCCGTTCGGGCTCACAACATCGCCGCAGGTATTTTCAAAGCTCTTACTGGCCGTCGTAGCCTTAATCAGAACCAGAGGCGTTCGCCTACATCACTACTTGGACAACCTGCTACTACTTTCACAAAGCAAGGAGCAACTGTTGACACATCGGGCCCTGGTCATAGCCACTCTGACCGAGTTCGCTTGGCTACTAAACAGAGAGAAGAGTCACCTAGAGCCTCTCTAATCTTTCTCGTGCCCAATTCAATAAAGCTCAGAGTACCATCTCATTGCCCCTGGAGAAAATCCCAGTAGTTTGGGACAGAATCCGTCGCGCTCTAGAGTCTTCTTTCCTCAAAGCCTCGCAATGCCTCAACATAATAGGCACCATGGTCTCCACGGTTCCTATGGTGAAATGGGCACAGTGGAAGATGCAGCCCTTCCAGAAGGGCTTTCTCCAGCAGTGGGAATCTGAGATCTCGGGATCAAGTGTTTCGGATAACATCGCATATGCGGGAAAGTCTTCCCTGGTGGCTACTACGAAAACTCCTCAACTGCCATACCCTAGCTCCTGTCTCTTGGATCACAATCACATCGGACGCCAGCAACACAGGTTGGGGGGGCTCTCTGCCTGAAGGAGGTAGCCCAAGGGAAGTGGGACTTTCCGTCCTGGAAGGTAATATCCAATGTCCTGGAACTCTGTGCAGCCTTTTGTTCCCTACAAGCCTTTCTTCGCCTAATAAAGGGGTCCTCAGTCCTCCTAAGGATGGACAATATGTCAGCAGTATCGTACATCAAGATACAGGGAGGCACTCGCAGTCTGTCTCTACTGAGGGAGGTAAATCCAATCATGTCTTGGGCACAGACACACTTGACAGATCTGACAGCTGTATACCTTCCTGGAGCTCAGAATCTACAGGCGGATTTCCTCTTGAGAACATCTCGAGAACAACGAGTGGTCTCTCCACAACAAGGTTTTGAATTGGATCCTGTCCCTGAGTTTTTCACCGGAAGTAGATCTGTTTGCATCTCCATGCAACTTCAAGCTGTATAAGTATTACACCAGATGCCGCTGTCCCCAGGCCTTCAGGGTGGATGCCTTAATGGATCAGTGGAGGTTCCGCAGAGCTTATGCCTTTCCTCCAGTCCCGGTCATCCTCCGGTTCCTATCGAGACTCAGGTGGGAGGAGGCCGAGGTAGTGGTGATAATTCCATACTGGCCCAACAGGCCGTGGTTTCCGTTGCTGTTCCAACTGAGTTTCCGGGATCCAGTTCTGCTCCCATCCAGACCAGATCTCCTGTTGCAAGGATCGACCCCTCACCCATGTCCAACCCATCTGCATCTGATGACCTGGTTCTTGAGAGGGGAAGGCTGGAAGCGTTAGGGTGTCCAAGCGGAGCCATCTCTACTTTATTGAGTGCTAGAAGATCAAGCACCAATAAGGTCTGCCAAAGAATTGTCAAAATTCTCAGACTACACCTCTTCCATGGATGGTTCTTCAAGTGATCCCAGAATTCAAGATGTTCTAGGCTTTCTTCAGACGGGTCTTGATCTACCTTTATCGGTTAGCACCTTGAGAGTTCAAGTTTCGGCTATCTCCGCTTTCACAGGTATATCCTGGGCTAGACACACCCTCGTCAGGCAATTCTTTAAAGGAGCTATGAGGCTAAGACCTCTAAGAAAACTGAGGTTCTCCAAGTGGGATCTTCCTCTAGTCTTGGACTTTTTCTCAGATTTTCAGACACACAGACCAACTATCGATCAAGGATCTTTCCCTCAAAGTGGTCTTTCTAGTAGCCAAAACATCAGCTAAGAGGGTTTCCGAAATCGGTTTGTTAGGATCCAATGAACCTTTCCTTACATTCTTCCCGGATCGTGTCGTATTGATCCCTATGCTAGGTTCTAGACCAAAGGTGTCATCGGTTTTTCATGAGAACCAGGAAATCGTCCTCCCCACTTTTCGGTCTTCTGAGAACTCTAATACTCATCCTTTGGATGTCGGAGAAGTTTTAAAGCAATATCTGGAAGCTACAGCTTCTTTTCGCCAATCTGATCATCTATTTGTTTCCTTACATGGGAAAAACAAAGGAATGAGTGCTTCCTCCAGAACCATTGCGGCATGGATCGTCCAAGCTATCCAAGGGGTTTTTTACCGGAAGCGGTAACCGCTCATTCTACTCGGAGCATTTCCACATCATGGGCGGCTGCCCGGCATGTTTCCCCAGATGTGATCTGTAAAGCCGCCTCTTGGTCGTCAAACACGTTTATGACACACTATTGCGCAGAACCGGCTTATTTATCGTCGGTTAATTTTGGTTTACAAATTATTTAACCAGCAATTGCCCACCCGAGTGTGTAGAGCTAGTCATTTCCCACACGTAGGCTGCCATGGAGTCTGTCAGGAAAAGGGAAAATTTATATGAAATACTTACCGTAATTTTCCTTTCCTGATGGACTCCATGGCAGCAGGAGTTCCCTCCCTTTGCTGGAGTAGGCTATATTACGGAACACAGTCTATGGTGAGAAGCAAAGCGTTATGGGAGTAGGGTCCTATGAGGTATGAGAGGCGGGATTAACCCACACGTAGGCTGCCATGGAGTCCATCAGGAAAGAAAAATAACGGTAAGTATTTCATATACATTTTCCCTTTTTTCTATAATTTTTTAATCCAATTTTCTGTGTGCTAGCTCCGGGCTTGTGCAGGGCAGTAGGTTGTTGAGGTCCTGACGTTGCATCTTTTTGATTCCTCGGCTTTTGTCCCCCCCATCACCTGTCAGACATGTATTACAGCGGCTTAACCGCTGTGAAGCTTTTTAAGAAGGCAAGAGAGCTGTGAGGGGAAGCGGTAGGGGAATGGTTTTGCAGAGGGGCAGGCAGCTGTAAGGAGGTTGGAGATGTACTGCAGCAGTGACAGCTAGGGAAGGGAGAATTTGTTAGGAGGCGAGAGCTGTGAGATTGGGAGGGGGATCGTGAATAGATAAGAGCTGTGAAGGTCAAGGTGGGCAATAGGGGGTGTTGTGCTGAGCTGAAAGCTGGGAGGAGAGGGCCTAATTGGGGGGGGGGTTGTTATTTTTGCAGAGGGGCGAGCTTTGGAGGGAGGGGGTGGTGCAAAGAAACAGCTAAGATGAGTTTTGCGGTATTGTCCATTGGAGATGGGGGGGTTTGAAGAGAACTGTGGATTAGTCTAAGCAGTAGATATGGGGGTGCAGAAGTGAGTGGAATGTGGACAGGGGGCAGAGGTAAGCTGTAATTTGGGATACATAGGCCAGTTGTGAACTGAGGGTGTAAATTGTGGACTGCAGATGAAGAGGTGAGTTGTTTATAGGTGTGGGGAAGCTGCTACATTGAACTGTGGACAGGGGTGCAGAGTTGAGCTGTGGATTGTGGGTCAAGAGGGGAGCTGTGGACCTGTGGGACAAGAGGAGAACTGTCGACTGTGGGAGAAGAGGGGAGCTGTGGACTGTGGGAGAAGAGGGGGACTGTAGACTGAGACGAGAGGAGCTGTGGACCTATGGGACAAGAGGGATGCTGTGGACCTGTGGGACAAGAGGGGAGCTGTGGACCTGTGGGACAAGAGGGGAGCTGTGGACCTGTGGGACAAGAGGGGAGCTGTGGACCTGTGGGACAAGAGGGGAGCTGTGGACCTGTGGGACAAGAGGGGAGCTGTGGACCTGTGGGACACGAGGGGAGCTGTGGACCTGTGGGACACGAGGGGAGCTGTGGACCTGTGGGACACGAGGGGAGCTGTGGACCTGTGGGACAAGAGGGGAGCTGTGGACCTGTGGGACAAGAGGGGAGCTGTGGACCTGTGGGACAAGAGGGGAGCTGTGGACCTGTGGGACAAGAGGGGAGCTGTGGACCTGTGGGACAAGAGGGGAGCTGTGGACCTGTGGGACAAGAGGGGAGCTGTGGACCTGTGGGACAAGAGGGGAGCTGTGGACCTGTGGGACAAGAGGGGAGCTGTGGACCTGTGGGACAAGAGGGGAGCTGTGGACCTGTGGGACAAGAGGGGAGCTGTGGACCTGTGGGACAAGAGGGGAGCTGTGGACCTGTGGGACAAGAGGGGAGCTGTGGACCTGTGGGACAAGAGGGGAGCTGGGGACCTGTGGGACAAGAGGGGAGCTGGGGACCTGTGGGACAAGAGGGGAGCTGGGGACCTGTGGGACAAGAGGGGAGCTGTGGACCTGTGGGACAAGAGGGGAGCTGTGGACTGTGGGACAAGAGGGGAGCTGTGGACCTGTGGGACAATAGGGGAGCTGTGAACTGGAGGACAGCTGTGAACTGGAGGACAGCTGTGAACTGGAGGACAGCTGTGAACTGGAGGACAAGAGGGGAGCTGTGCACTGGAGGAGAAAAGGGGAGCTGTGGACTGTGGGAGAAGAGGGAAACTGTGGACCTGTGGGACAAGAGGGGAGCTGTGAACTGGAGGACAGCTGTGAACTGGAGGACAAGAGGGGAGCTGTGCACTGGAGGAGAAAAGGAGAGCTGTGGACTGGTGGGCAAGAGGGGGCTGTTGACTAGGGGTGAAGAGGTGAGCTGTGGACTGGTGGAGAAAAGATGAGCCGTGGATGGGGGGGGGGGGCATAGGTGAGCTTTATACAGAGGGTACAAAAGGTGAGTATTGAAGGTGTAGGCGCAGAGGTAAGTAAATAGGTGTGCAGAGGTGAGCAATATAATATGGTTTCTTTGGGGGAAGGGGGGTATGCAAGTACTGTTCCTATTCTCTGAGAAAAAAAAGCCCTGAAGAAAACTGATCTTTTGTGGCTCTCATTGCTGCAGCTGAAAGCGGACATCTCCTGCTCCAGCTGCTGCAGTGAGAGCATGAAAGATCAGCTCCAGTTATTTCCCTCACCCGCTGCACTGATCCAGATTTATCTTGCTGCCTGGACCCCCCAAACACCTGAGGGCCCCATGATCTCCTGTTTCCGGGGGGCCCCATGAGATGTCAGTCCGCCCCTGGTACTGAGAACGACACGGATTGGAGCAAGGCCTAGTCTTCGATTGCTAAATGTTTGTTTAATACTGCCACTTTAGAGGAAGCGTATAAAGTGTTATTGCAGTGGTATTGGGTTCCGGCCCGTATTGCCCATGCTAATCCGACTTCTAGTGATCGCTGCTTTCAGGGGTGTGGCTATTGTGGGGATGCTCTGCATATCTGGTGGACCTGCCCTCTACTGGTGGGCTTATGGTCCTGAGTGTTTGGTCTGCTGTATTCCTTGTTCCATTTAAATACTCAGAAGGAGGCTAAATTAACTTTGTTGCATTGCCCCATTCCAGGCATATTTGCTCATCAGCAACAATTGTAATATTATTTGTTCAAAGCAGCCAAAAGGATGATTGCCTAGGCCTGGAAAAAAAACACAGTTCCTTTTCAGGGAGTAAGGGACCGTCTTACAGTCATGATGCCAAATAAACAAATGTCTAGTATGCCTTCCCTGATCAATCACCCCGTCGGCTTTAAATGATGTCTCTGGTAAACCCTGGTCCCTACCTCCAGGGCCACTGATAGGGGGGGGGGGGGTTTAAACTACCAGTCCTCCTGTAGGGGGCCCGGGCACACAGGGGGCCCAAACAGCAGGGGGAATCGGTGCGGTCAGGCGGAGGGGCAATTACAGAAGGATGCCGTGTGGCTCTCTGCAGCAGCTGAAAGCTGGTTCCTCTCCCTTCCATCGGCTTAGTTTCAGCTCCTGCAGGTAAAGACACAGACACAGGACATAATTCCTGTAATTGCTCACCCCACACTGACCCCCCCCCCCTTCTTTTGCTTGCTTCTGATCTGGGAAAAGTTTAGACACAGGAGGCCATACATCCAAGAAGACAGGTAATATAAGGCTGCTTTCATTACATATTGTCATACAGAGAACAGGCATATCTACCCCACGAATACACACACACAATATGCTCAAGCCATATAAAGTGCCCATAATGAATATAGATTTAGATATACCCGAAATCAGCAGCCAAGTTCCAGATCTCTTAACGTTTGTTTTTTGTCAGAAGGCTTTTGTATTCCTAGAGACATGGCTGCCAGAGCCCAAGAGGGAGATTATGGGCAGGGCAGAACCATTCGTTTCTTCTAATAGGAGGAGAACAGTAATACAGTGAAACCTCGGATTGCGAGTAACGCGGTTAACGAGCGTTTCGCAATACGATCATTATTTTTTTATTGCTGACTCGGTTTGCGAGTGTTGTCTCACAAAACGAGCATAATTCAAGCAACAGCAGTGTGCAGTACTGCATTTGGCCAGAGGTTTTGGGGCGCCGGAGCCCCGGAAATACTGGGAGCCTTTCCGAGGTTTTCCGAGTTCAGCCGAGCTGTCCCCAAGCCTTTCTGAGTATTTCTGAGGCTCTCCGAAGCCCCCCCACCTCTGGCCACATGTGGTATTGCATGCCATATAAGTCAATGCGGAACCAATTATTTTCTTTTCCATTGACTTCTATGGGGAAACTCACTTTGATATACGAGTGCTTTGGATTACGAGCATTCTCCTGGAATGGATTATGCTCATAATCCAAGGTTCCACTGTAAACCTAAGGACCACCTAATTTCATGACATTAAGTCAGCTCTGTTAGATGGGGATTTCAGGAGAAGCCTAAAGTGAACCTGTTCTTTAGATCTAAGCAACTGGGTAATTTAACCAATTTAATTTACAGCGGCCAATACCTTTCATTTTCTTTTTTCTACCACTGAATCCATACGAGAAGCCAATTAGAGGGCGTACATAGACACTCTTTCATACTAACCCACAATTCAATGCTTGGTGTGCAAGCGACTTATGAACATGTAAAAATGGAGGGGTGTGCTTAGCTCTAAGCAAACTACTGACACTCACAAAGTTGGTATTTGTATAGAAATTTCACCTGGTGATTTGGCAAGTTACCCACCTCTTGTATTAAAGTGCCTACAATCTGCATGAAGGAGCACAGGAGCACTTTTGGACAACAACACTGTCAGTCTTGAGAAAGGATAGTGTTAGATGTACTAGCAGTTTTAGATACACTAACAAATTGAAACCAAACTTCAGCTAACACTTTATAAGGAGTTACAGAAACCGTTTGTTTTTTCCTTTCAGGATAAAGGTTTTACATAAACACATAAAACCCGGAGCATTGTAAGCACCCCTGACAGTTTTAAATCATCTCATCCCTCTGTTACATCTGCAGGAGGGCTTCTTCTGTTGAAAAATAGACTTACTGTCAGACTTACTGTCAGCATCACCAGATGAAATGAAGAAAAGAAAGCCAAAAAAAAAGAAAACGAATTCAACTATCACATCTAAAAACTAGTAAGCTGCAATGTAACAAATGTTTGTTTTTGGGTTTAATATTGCTTTAATGGGGTTGTAAAGGTTCGTTTTTTTATTTTCTAAATGTTGCAACAGTAATCCTCCTCCTGGCCAATCGGGAAGTAGGTATGAAACATGTTTCCCAAATGGCCAAAAGGTCTGGCGATCCTATGGGACGCCTAGCGCCGGGAGGAAGAGAGAGGAGACACTGCGGAAGCTGCTCCAGGAGAGGACACCTGAGCAGCTTTCCCCAAGCCCGCCATGCTCTCACCATCCGCATCCAAAGGTAGGGACTGCATGTGGTGGTAGGGGAGTGTGTTAGTGGCGTGCGTGGGGGAGGGGCTGTTTGCACCCCCCCCCCCAAAAAAACACCAGCCAACCCAAGTTAATCGATCAATCAACTTGGTACATTTAGTCTGCCCATTATTAGTCCTGCTGAACCAGCTGGAATTCAAATCATGTATGGCCTTATGCTTCAAAATCTCTTATCAATATCTCTATGATTGAAGCCAACTATAAAGTTCTATTATTCTGGTATATGGTACCTACAGTAACAGCATCATATGTTCCAGGTGCCTCCCGGAAGTATTTTAGGGGATGCGGACAAGAGGGTACAGACTACCATATATGATGGTCATGCCTTAAAGTGGATGTAAACCCTCCATTACACCCAGTGAAGAACAGCTTCAGATGATACACAGAGATTAACCAAATCTCCCTACATAGGTTTTATATGTATATCTGCTGTCTTCACATTTATATACTGTTTAGAAAGTTGAGATTGTGTTAGGAGATTTTCTCTTCCTGGTTAACACAGAGTGTGATGTCTGGGCATACAGCCAAGATAGCCAACATTGCTGATTGGAGGAAAGGCACACATCCCCTCTCATCATAGCCAGAGACTCTCAAAGGTGTTTTGTAATAGGAACTGCTCTCTGCTAATCTATTTTAGCAACCTCCTTTAACAAAAGTTTCAGGCTGCTTTTGTCTAAAAAGTAAAAAAATATGTCAGGAGTTCTCAGGCTGATAACAGAGTAACCATTCAGAAGAGAGCTATAAGGCCTCGTACAGACGAGAGGATATCCGTTTCCAGCGGCCATTTCTGCTCCCGATTTTGATCTGATGGCCTGTACACACCATCAGATCAAAATCCCAGCGGAAAACATACGCGGTGACGTGCCATTGCCGCGACGATGACGCAGAGACGTGCGCGAGCCTGGAAGGTAAATACTTCCACGCATGCGTCGAATCACTTCGACGCATGCGAGGGATGGGGATCGCTTGGACTTATCCGGTGAGTCTGTACAGACGACCGGATCAGTCCAAACGGACAGGTTTCCAGCGGATAGATTTCTTAGCATGCTAAGAAATTTTTATCCGCTTGAAAACCGTCGGCTGGAGAAATCTCCGCCGAAAAATGTCCACTAGGCTGTACACACGACCAGATTTGTCTGCTGGAACTGATCCACGGATAAATCCCAACGGACAGATCCGGTCGTGTGTACGAGGCCTAAGACTTGGCTCATTGAAAAGAGATAACAAAATACTGCAGATGTGTGTGCCCAGCTAAAATTTCATGAATTGGTTTTACATCCACTTTAAGGTCAAGAGAGCCTGGATCCAAGCTTATAACTTTACCTACTCTTTGACCCAGATGATCTGAAAAAAATCCCAATGGCAAGCCTTACTAGGCTGCCAACAAGAGGAGGTACAAAAACATACTACTAAGTTGATTTTATTCATATTCTTAGCAACCAGGATAGCAATTGCTAGATCATGGAGGTCCTCAACTATCCAGTTCTCACTGAAAAAATCAAAGATAATGGATAATGATAAAACGAAAAAACTCTATGTATTCCCCCTCTCGTCTTTTTCTTCTTCCCTCTGCCTCCTTGTTTCCACCCAGTGTATCCCCTTAATTCATGTTTATGGTATCTGCTCATATGTTTAGCAGCGTACATTAGCATTGTCATGGTAGTTGCAAACCTTTTTGATTTACGTGTTCATGATCGTCATCTTATTTCATCATCTCATTTCATTTTGAGTACATACGAAACAGTTCGGTCTACTGATTCTGCTTCGCAATATGTGCCAGGCCACCATTTAGGAAACCATGGGGGTTATTTATGAAAGGAAAATCCACTTTGCACTACAAGTGCAAACTACGGGCCAGATTCACGTAGCTCAGCGGATCTATAGATCCGCTCGATCTACGTGAATTAAGATCCGCTCCCGCAAGTTTAGGAGGCAAGTGGCTAATTCACAAACCACTTACCTCCAAACTTGCAACGGCGGATCCTAAATCCCCCAGCGGAATTCAAATTCCGCGGCTAGGGGAGTGTCATATTTAAATCGGGCGCGTTCCCGCGCCGATTTAAATGCGCATGCGTCGTCCGGGGAATTTCCCGGCGTGCATTGCTCCCACTGACGTCACTAGGACGTCAGTGGTTGCGACGTGAGCGGGACTTGCGACGCGCGTGTTCGTGAATCGGCGTACACAAACGACGTAGGAAAATTCAAATTCGACGCGGGAACGCCAGCTATACTTAACATTGGCTGCGCCTGCTAAAAACAGGGGTAAGTATACGACGGAAAACCGCTACGGAAACGACGTAAGAAGACTGCGACGGGTCCGCGTACGTTCGTGAATTTGCGTATCTCGCTGATTTACATATTATTTATCGTAAATCAGCGGGAACGCCCCCGGCGCCATTTTTTAAATGAAAAAAAGATCCGACAGTGTAACACATTGTAACACTGTCCGATCTAGCCCTATCTATGTGTAACTGATTCTATGAATCAGGCGCATAGATAGGACCAGTTTACGTCAGAGATACGATGGTGTATCTGTAGATACACCGTCGTATCTCTTTGTGAATCTGGCCCTACAAGTGCAAAGTGCACTTGAAATTGCACTGAAAGTGCACTTGGAAGTGCTGTCGCTGTAAATCCAAGGGGGACATGGAAAGAAAATAAACAGCATTTTAGCTTGCACATGATTGGATGATAAACTCAGCAGAGCTTCCCTTCATTTCAGATGTACCCCTCAGATTACAGCGACTGCACTTCCAAGTGCACTTTCGGTGCAATTTCAAGTGGACTTTGCACTTGTAGTTTGCACTGGTAGTGCAAAGTGGATTTTCCGGGGCAGATCCACAAAGCACTTACGCCGGCGTATCTCAAGATGTGCGGCGTAAGTGTAAATATGCGCCGTCGTATCTATGCGCCGTATCCCCAAAACAAGATATGCCTGAAAAATAGGTTTTTCCGACCGACGTAATTTTTCTACACCGGCGCATCGTGGGCGCAAAAATGCGCTGGACGCACCATTGTTTTGCTATGCAAATATGCAAATGAGGGAGATACGGCGATCCACGAAAGTATGTTTGTCCGGCGCAGGCTACGCACTGTGCGCGTAAGCTGTATGTCCAGTCTAAAGTTACCCCTCATAAAAGCAGCTTTAACTTTGCACCAGACGTGTGCAGGTCAGCTTCAGCAGCACTGTTAGGGACAAGCTGAGCAGCCACACTTGCAGGACATCAATCTGTATGCCAACATGCCAGGGGCATCCATGGTCATAGCTATACTACTGGCTTTAGATGCTCGTAGAAGGAGGAGGGCACGGAGGAGGGCACGGGAGAGGATATACCGACCGCGCATAAACGTCTTTGGCATGGGTGATTCGGAGGTGTATCGCATCTTCAGATTCACCCCTACTGCCATCCTGGAATTAACCACAACCCTGAAAGATGACATCACAAGCCAGACAAAATGCTCACATGCAGTGGAGCCACTGGTCAAGGTACTGGCAACACTCCATTTCCTTGCCAGTGGCTCGTTTCAGCGTACAAGTGGAGTCGTGGCTGGGATGGCACAATCCTCCATTAGCAGATGTGTGCACCAGGTTGTCCCCGCAATCCTCAGACGCATGGCCAACCAAATCATCAGACCCACCCAGGAGGACCTGCGGGTGAAGGCAATGTGGGATTTCGTCAGAATTGCAGGATTCCCACGCACCGTAGGGGCCATTGATTGCACACATGTGTGGCACTACAGCCCCCCCGTGACACAGAGCACATGTACCGCAATTGTAAGCATTGGCATTCCATCAACGTACAGGTGATAGCCGATGCCCAATGCCTCATATGGCACGTCCGTGCCAAACACCCCGGGTCCAGCCATGACAGCTACAAATATACCGTCAGAGCCTTATCCCAACAGAATTCGAACAGAACGTGTATGGGGACAGCTGGCTGGTTGGTGAGTGACATGGGTGTCAGGCATGTCTGTCCCCCCCCCTATGATGCAGACATCACGAGGGGCACATGCATGACTAACATCCTCCTGTCTTTTCCCTTCCAGGTGACTCTGCATATGCACTTGGACCCCATCTCATGACTCCATACCGGACTCCCCAAACCCCAGGAGAGCAAAGATACAATGAAGCACACGCACGTACCCGTGGAGTTGTGGAACGCACCTTTGGCCTCCTGAAGTCCCGTTTCCGATGCCTGGATAAGTCTGGGGGTACCCTGTTGTATTCCCCAAACTTTGTGTGCCAGATCATCGGTGCATGTTGCATGCTGCACAACTTTGCCGTGAGAAAGGGCCTGGAGATTGACATACGTGATGACCTGACCCCCGAATCAGACAATCCCCCCCCCTAAATGAGGCTACCCTGTCTTCTGAGGGAGCAGCAGTCAGGAGATGCCTCACAGTAGGCATCTTTGCACGTTAAACACACACACATTAATCATGGCACAAGGAGAATGCACGCATGCACACTAGACATGTGCACAGCAAAAAATGTTGTTTATTTCTGTTTCGTTTCTGTTCGTTTATCGTGATTCGTAACGAGTCGTAATTTCGTAAGACGTTAGTTATCGTATTCGTACTCTTTAGTATTTTCGTAACACTCTTTTTTCCGTTTCCGTTTTTTTCTGTTAGTTTATTTTTCGTTGAATCGAGATTCGTATTTTCGTTATATTTTGTATTCTGCCGCGTTCGTATTTTTAAAATGATTTTATTCGTTCCTTCGTTTTTACGTTAATTAAATTTTCGTTGTTTTGCTATTCGTATTTACATTATATTTTCCATCATGCCGCATTCGTATTTTCGTAAGAAATATATTTCCGTTGCTTTATGATCATTCGTATTTTCGTGTCTAATTTCCTTTGATTGTAAAAACGTACTTTTGTAGATTTTATTGCATTCGTAATTCTGTTAGAATACATTTTACGTTTATTCGACACACTACTTGTCGTCATTTTGTAATTTGTACTTTACTGTGATTGACTTGACTGTCTTAGTTAGCACACACACCCTGTCTAGAATGAAGTCTGACGTAGAAGAAAACTAAAATATGTCAGATATTACAAATACAAATCTAGAAATTAGATGCACTGCAGTCCAAACACAGAAAAAGACACAAGGAGCCAGGAGGTAATGAGAAAGAAGCTCATTGGGGGAAGGAACAAACCTCTTCAGAGGAAAGGGACAGCGCTCAGTGGCTATTGGTCAATGTCCAGAAATATTTCAGTACTAACAAAGCTAAGTCTTTGTTCAGCATTTCGGTTGTTTTCTTTTTCGGTCTTCGAATATTAGTAAGTTTGCATTTTCGTTCATTTTGTTTTTCGTAATTATTATTTTTTTTGGGTTCGGTATTTTCGTTGTTTCTATGTTTTCGTTTCTTTCATCTTTCGTATCTTCGTTGTTTTTCATATTCGTTATTTTGAAAAAATCGTTATTAATTGCGCTAAACCATTCGTTCATTCGTATGTTAACGAATCAACTAAAATAACGAAAATTGACGGAAAACGTATTCGCAACTTAAAAAATTGCACATGCCTAATGCACACCACTGTGGTCCCTAGCACACACACCCCACATCAAATTGGATTAGCCCAAGTCCACCATGCAGGACTTGTGAGTAGCAACACCACGCCAAGGCTCCAATTATGTTGCTGGACATTCATACACCATTCACACGGACCTGGGGATCACTTCTCCCTGGTCCTGGGGAACCCTTCACCACAACCGAGGGGGGCACCCCTTTTCCGGCAGGAATGTCACCCCCACATTCAAACATCATTCACACTGTAGCCTGCCTGGGCTACCAAAAAATAAAACAACTCATAACATGAGTAAAATAACAAAGAAACATAAAACACTCATCACCTGAGTAAAAACAAAAAAAAAAAAAATAAATAAATAAATAAATAAATAAACTACCGGCGCTGCCGTGCCCCACGCTTGCGGCAGCCACGGCCCCTCAGGGGAGACTCATGGGGGGGGTAAATCAGGAGAAGGAGGAGCATCCCCTGGTCTCTGCCCACCTGGCGGCCTGCCCTCCAACGCCAGGGCGATATGAGTGAGGGCCACATTGGTGTCCTCCTGCAGCCTCACCCCCGCCTGGATGGCTGCCGTGTTAGCCCGGACAGCCTCGGTCAGGGCGCGCACCTCCTGACCCACGCCTGCTGTGGTGGTCTGCAGGTCATTCATGCAGGTTATCACAGCCAAGGAGTTGAATGCCACGTCCTGCACAGACTCCTTTATGGAGGCCATGCTGTCTGACATGCGCTCCATACACTGGGCAACCTGACCCAGATGGCGGGTCTGGCGGGCCTGGTCCCTGCGCAGGTTTTCAGGCAGAACTTCTGCCACCCCCCTTGTCTTCCGGGTCGCCTTCCTGGGTCCAGATGTGGCTTGGGGCCTAGGAGTAGGAGAGACCCTTGGGGGGGGGGGGGAAGCCCTGTTGGGGGAGGAGAATGAGGGGCTACCCCTGATAGAGGCCTGACTGGTGCCAGCCATAGGGGAAGACTCTCTCAGCACCTCCTCCTCCTCAACCTCCTCCTGAGGAGAGCTGTGGCCACTCCCCTCCACAGATGACTCCTGACTTGCCTGGGGGTCTGCCTCAGACTCATGTCTGGGGAAGGCTGTGGACTGGCTAGATGGCCCAGCACCCATCTGTGGATGACACAAAACATTCACAGGTTGGAGGATCCACACACTTGTCACATATTCCCTTCCCCCCCCACACATGCTACACACCAGATAGGAAATCAAACACACTTGCCCGTCCTCAAGGCCTCCTCAACTGAGTCAAATCCTGGAACTCCCTCCACTTGATGCCTGTGGAGGCACTGGGCAACCACCCGCTCCTCAGCACCGAGCCTGAGAGTGGTTGATGGTCCCCCTCCAGTGCCCCTGGCATGAGTGGTAATCTTAGCCAGCTTACCTCGGACGACGCGCGGTGGTGTTGGCACTCTCTGGCCCATGGAGGTACCTATCATATTGGGTCATGGCCCTGACAATAATAGCCCTCTCCTGTGGGGAGTAATTCAGCTTCCTCTTTTTACAAGCTGCAGACATCTCGACAAATAAACACACCGACAAACACCAACAAACAACAGAACAAAAGTACCTTGCTTCAGGGGGGGAAACAAGAGGATGTACTTTTGCACTGGACGGGCGCATGTTTGGGCGTATTTATGCCCAGGGCGTATCTCACTAATTACGCTGGGCCTAGTTCCTATCTCACTGATTACGCCGGGCCGAGTTCTGAGCATGCGCAGAGAGGCGCTGAACATAGTCAGCGTCATTGTGCATGCGCCGTCCGTTCGGCCCTTCATTTGCATGGGGTCACGGCTCATTTCAATGGAACATGCCCACTTCCTTCCCACTTTCAATTACGCCGGCTTACGCCTCGGAATTTACGTTGCGCCGGCGCAACGTTGTGCGCAAATACTATGAGGATACGGTACTTGCCTCTCTAAGTTGAGCCGGCGTAACGTAAATGAGATGCGCTACGCTGGTCTATATATGCGCCGATGTACGTGGATCTACCCCTCCTTTCGTAAATAACCCCCTTTGTGTCACTTTGATTTGAAAATGTACTGGGTAAAAGCACATGACATGTTTTCTATGTTGTACACCCATTTTAAAACAAATACAAATTATTTGAAAAGCAGTAGACATCTGAGCATACTTTTCCCTGTGTAGCTGCTGCACATATTCAGAGATGAAGCTGAGTGCAGTGCACAGTGAAGAGGAGTTGGTTTGGTATCATTAACATATGTCCTCATGTGTAATCCACACGTCAGGCTCACTTTTTGAGTTCATACAGCTGGGAAAATTATGAATACAAATATTCCCAGTGGATTTATCATCTTTAGGGATTTTGCATACAATAGGAGGTTTTGATCAACACTGGAAACCCCCCTAATGAAAAGTTCACATTCTAATGGTAAAACGAGTCAGTCTGTACACAGTACAGTGAGTCAGGCTCTCTGTGAACAAGGGTCATGGGTAACTAAAAGACTTCCCAAAAAGCTCCGTTAGCTTATCTTTATGAGAAGAAGGAAAGTAAACAAATATGAAAGCTCTGTTACATGGTCAAAAGTAAATGGAAAGTGAATTCCAGTGGAAATTGAGCTATGATGCAGGAAATACCCAATTATACAAATGATCGTGAAATAAAACATAAGGAGTATTGCACACACAAGCTGATGTTTGTCTTCTTTCTTAACATCTATGTCAATGTTCCACTTTTTCTCTGTTATCAGGAGCAGGGTTGCCAACCGCCAGTAAAATTACTGACAGTTTGTAAAAATCAGTAATTTTTTTACAACTGCCCTCGCGGGGCATGCTGGGAGGGAGTACTTCTGGAACAGACGCCATTAAGGCGGGGTCTTTTCCTGGTGTGGCACCCACCTTTAGGGTGACCACACATCACGGCTCACCCGGCGAGATGGCCTACCAGGCCGAGGTGCGCATGCCACGCGATGTTCCTGGACCATGTTGGCCTGGAACATTTAAAGCTGTGGCTGGGCTCCAACTCTGAGGAGATCCCAGGCAAGTGTAGCTGTTCGGTGGGGAGTCAGTCTGAGGAGCGCCAATCAGAGGCTGGTGGTCCAACAGGGCCTAGACAATCCACCGGGGATCAAGGTAGCCAGACTCTGAGGGGGTGGATGTTGGCCACCTGTCAGTCGGTAACCTAATTGAAACTACCTGAAGATCTAGGCAAGAAAAAGTCTACTGAGGAGAATAGTCTCCGTAATCTAAGTTCTGAGGCCAGGTCTTCGGCAGAGATCTGTTCCTCTTAAGTTCCGAGTGTTATTCTGGCTGCCAGGTCGGTGTGAGAGGCCTGCCTGTCCAGATACACTATACTCACTCTGGCTGGAGTGGCGACGAAAGCAAAGTGTTGTCGGAAACCGGATTGTTTTTCCTGGATCTGCCTTCTCCTACTACTTCTTTACTCTCTACCTCAAGATTTATTGTTTACCGTGTTGGGTAAAATAAAAGCACAAGATAAGATACCTGCTGTGTGGACATTCCATTTGCTAAAGCTCTCATCATCTACCCTAGACGATCACAGAGGTAACACGCCATCCCAATCTATAACCAGCAGCTCCTTCGGGGGTGAGCGCTACAACTGTGTTAGTTTTCAATAGGAATTCTGTAATTTGTCAGGTTGCCAGTAAAAAATGTGCTCCACCAGTAAATTTCCCATGTTTTGTCAGTAAAAAAAAGAGCTGCAGGAGGTTGGCAACCCTGATCAGGAGCATGTTTACACCTGTGGCAGCCCTTGCCACTCCTCTGAAAAGCAGTCTGTGGTGGATCACTTTTCGGAATGCATTTGACAGGCAGCTAGGAGGCGATGTATAATGTTTTCTTCACTGCCTAGTTTAGCCCTGTAAACCAGCACCACCATACCACAACTGTGCGCATTGCAAGGCAGTTGCAACGCGGACCCTATTTACTTGAAGTGACAGGGGTATCATTCTTGCCGCAGCATGTGTATAACCTCCATTGGCTCTGTGTTGGCTTAAGGGGGGTGGTCAGTGGGTGGCAAAAACATGGCTCAACCAACTATTATTACAGCCCCCTGGCTGGAAGTGTAAACTAGGCCTAGCACCATACTGAATCTGTGCTGAGAGAAATGCAAAGTTTATCATTGCTTACTTGCTTCTGAAAATGCTAGCTGCCTGGTAGTCATGTTGAAGCAGAGGTTTTAATGAGTGTGCAAACCAGGAGCTCGGATTTCAGTGCTGTCCAAATTTTGATTCAGCCCAGGTTCACACTGGGTACGATTTCCTTCGATTTGCTTTTGCGGACGGAAGAAAACCCTATTTTTCTTCCGTCCGGCGGAACGGATCGGATGATTACGGACACACGGTCCGTATTCATCCGATTCCCCATAGGGGAGAGCGGAGGAGAGACAGGGCGGCCTCTGCACTGTGTGCGGGGACCGCCCTGTCCGCCGACAGCTCAGCGGGGATTTACGGAGGAATCCCCGCTGAGCCAAATGGGCTAACGGAGCAGATCAATACGGATCCGCTCCGTGTGAAAGAGCCCTTACAATTACAAGTTACTTGACCGAAAAAGTAAGTGAGTTAGTGACTTAGTTACTTTATTGGCAAAGTAACTAGTTACTTGGAAAAGTAACTGAGAATTTTTTATTTTATTTTCTACAATGCAATTACATTCTATAACATCTTTAATATCAAAGATGTTTATATTAACTGATTGTTTAGTCATGACTAAGCATTGTATAACAATGTGAAACGCGTCAGCTATATCATCCCACCGTTTGCTGTTTCTCTGTTTGTGCAGTGTTTTTTTACTGGATTAGAGGCTTTTATTGTTTTTTACATTTATCGGAGTGCGGCTGTCCATACCTTTTTGCGTCTGTTCGTGTTCACCCGATCCGATCCGCAAAAAAGGATTTTCCATCGTCTGCAAAATCGGACCGTAGCAGGGACTGATGAGATCGGGTGTCAGCGGATGTTCATCCGCTATCCCTAGGGATACATGTATGTCCGTATTTCATCCAAAAACAGATGGATGAGATACGGACATACTGTCCACATGTGTAAAAGAACCCTTACAAGCCGACCTCAATGCTCTGCCTAATTGGGCGACTATGTGGCAGATGAGGTTTAATGTTAATAAATATAAAGTTATGCACTTGGGAGCTGAAAAAATGCATTATACATACTAGGGGGGGGGGGGGGGGGGGTACAACTGGGGGGATCCGTAGTGGAAAAGGATCTATGGGTTTTAGTAGATCATAAGCTCAATAATAGCATGCAATGCCAAGCTGCGATTTCCAAAGTCCTTTCTTGTATTAAGAGAGGTATGGACTCCAGAGAGAGATATAATTTTGCCTCTGTACAAATCATAAGTAAGACCTCATCTGGAATATGCAGTTCAGTTTTGGGCTCCAGTTCTCAATAAGGATATCAGGGAACTGGAGAAAGTGCAGAGAAGGGCAACCAAACTGATAAGAGGCATGGAGGAGCTCAGCTATGAGGAAAGATTAGAGGAACTGAATGTATTCTTGAGAAGAGGAGAATAAGGGGGGAAATGATCATCATGTATAAATATATGAGGGTCCATATAGTGATCTTGGTGTTCAGGTGATCATTTTAAGGTCATCACAGACAAGGGGGCACTCTTTAAATCTGTAGGAAAAAAAAAATTCTTCTCCAAATACAGAAACATTTCTTCTCAGTAAAGCCTCGTACACACGATCGGATTTTACGCAGACACAGCTTCGGACTTTTGTCTGCAAGGCATTGACCAAAATTTGTCTTGCATACAAACAGCACACAATTGCGGCCAACAAACACAAACGTAGTGATGCACTAGACGTACTATGTGTTTTTTCAGCTCTTTAGCACCACACTTTGGCCACTTTCTGCTAATGTTGTGTTTGGTGAGCATTGCTTCCGAGCATGTGTGTTTGTACTTTGGACCTTTGTCCGACGGACTTGTGTACATGCGTTCAGAAAATCCGACAACAGACCGTTGTTCGCGGAAAATTTCAAACATTTGTCCATGGAAAATCCAACAACAATTGTCCGATGGAGCATACAAACGGTCATGACACAATTCCCATCGGAAAATCTGATCGTGTGTACGAGGCATAAGAGCTGTGAAAATGTGGGATAGACTCCCTCCAGAGGTGGTTCTGGCCAGCTCAGTAGATTGCTTTATAAAAGGCCTGGATTCTTTCCTAAAAGGTACGTAACGTAACTGTGTACTAACATTTATAAGAAAAGTTGATCTGGGAAAAACCCGATTGCCTCTCAGGAATCTGGAAGAAATTTTTCCGCTGCTGGAGAAAATTGGATCATGCTTTGCTGGGATTTTTCGCCTTCCTCTGGATCATCTGTGGGTATAGGATTGTGTATTTGGGATTGTATGGGTTTTTGGTTTGTTTTATTGGTTGAACTGGATGAACTTGTGTCTTTTTTCAACCATGTACCTATAATCTGGCTCTCCATCTGGAATGGAACACATTGACATGAACTGACAGCACCCCCAAGTTGTCATTCTTTTTAGGACTATGTGCTCCAATATGTTTCCAATATTCATATTAATAAAAATGATGACGTTTTAAATGTGTGTCTCTGATGTGGCACAGGTAAAGTCCAATCAGATTTATGTTGTTTCTCAAAGCCAATGAATGAAAGGGGTGGGGCCAGGGATAGTCAGGAGGAGGAGGAGGAGGAAAGGATAGATGATGCTGGACGTTCTCCAGCCAGGAAAAGGGGCTGGCTCTATCTGACTTGCTTCAGCTTCTAATGCACATTGTGAGAAGCTTGCAGTGTGCAGTGAAACCCATTTCAGTCCAGGAGAGGAGGCGGTACAATAGTGGAAGACTGGAGGGAAGGCCGGAGGGAGGATTTAGGATGAGATGTAAATCTCTAGAAATATAAAATAAAGTGAAATAGTGAAGAAGCTAGTGTAGCTAGGTTACTAGCAATAGCTCGGGCCAGTTTAGACACCCCCATCTCGATAGAAGAACTAGAGGCAACGTTAAAAACTATGAAGGAAGGGAAAGCCCCCGGGACCGGATGGCTATACAATAAGATACTATAAAGAATTTGTAACATTATTGGGCGGGCAGTTAACAGTTTCTCAATGCACTGGGCCAGACAGCCAAATTCCCGCCGGACGCTTTGCTAGCTCAATTTATAGTTATTCCCAAGGACAGGAAGGATCCGGCGGAGTGCGGCAGCTATAGGCCGATTTCATTGTTAAACTCGGACTTAAAACTCTTTACGAAGATATTAGCAAGGCGGATCCAAGTATGGTTACCTGAGTTAGTGGATATGGATCAAGTGGGATTCGTTCCTACACGGGAGGCAAGAGATGGTACAATAAGGGTCCTCAATCTGGTGCAGGGGGGCCATTGACGGGGACATCCCTTGCGTGTTCCTAAATACCGATGCCGAGAAGGCTTTTGATAGGGTGAGTTGGAATTTCCTGTTCTCAGTGCTGAGACACGTGGGCCTGGGGGAAAATATGTTAAGGTGAATTGGGAGTGTTTATACAGGCCCACGTGCCTCGGTGAGAGTTAACGGGATATTTTCCAAAACCTGCCAAATCACAAACGGAACGCGCCAGGGATGTCCCCTGTCGCCGCTACTATTTGTGCCATCTTTGGAGCCCTTATTAAATAAAATACGCCAAAACCCGGATATACAGGGTATACAGATAGGGGGGAGAAGGCACAAAGTAACAGCATTTGCAGATGATCTGCCGTTTACTATATCAAATCCACCCGTATCTCTTCCCAATCTCGTCAAAGAAATCGCTAAATTTGGGGAGCTCTCCAACCTAAAAATAAACCAGGCAAAATCTGAAGCAATAAGAAAAGAGACACAAAGCAGCGCCCTCTGAGCGTAGCAAGTGTGTTTAATATTGGGAATGTTTAAAAGACATATGAATCACCTACTCACATGTCTGATGTAGGTAAACAGCATAGTACATTGTAAGGGGTTCATCCGCGGGGCTCCCGGAGAAGACGAGATGTCCTCACGCTGACATGTGGTGTCCTGATCCGTACTGCAGCGTCGATGGGAACCAAAAGAGCCCTCGGAACTGAAGTGCGCAGTGCAGGTCTCCACTGTGTGCAGCTGTGGCTGCCGACTTCACATCCGGGCGCGGGAGGTGCACGCGTTCGAGGCTTTCCAGTCTCTTCTTCAGGCATAGTCTGAAGCAATGAGTGTGTCAATGACACCCCAGAAACAGTTGATTATACAACAAAACTTCGGTTTTAAGTGGAAGACTGCGCTAAAATACTTGGGTACCCTGATTCCAGAAAACATAAAAGAAGTTTTTAAAATAAATTTTCCACCACTTCTTACTTCAATAAGAACGTTACTTGAGAAATGGCAACATGGATTACATTCATGGTTCGGCAGAAATAATATAGTCAAGATGAGCATTTTGCCAAAGATTACGTATTTATTTCAAACACTGCCGATATCGATACCATCGGCCTTTCTCCGGCAAATAGATGCCCTCCTGATGAATTTTATCTGGGCAGGGAAAAAGGCAAGGATTAAAAAAGAGGTGATGAGGTTGCCCAAGTGTTTTGGGGGGATGGCAGTCCCGGATATTGCCAAATATTATCAAGCGGCACATTTGACGAGATTGATAGATTGGTGCAGAAACGGGCACTATAAAAGGTGGGTTGAGGTAGAGCAGCAGACTTGTCCAATAGCACTAAACAGGGCCCCTTGGTGTTATAAGATACTGCCAAGTAAAATGAAGAAACATCCTATAATTGGCCCAACGCTGTTAATCGCAGCTAAAATATGTAAAAATCCCAAATTTTCATCAAAGTACTCCCCCTTGCTCCCTATATTAGGGAACCCAGATTTCATACCAGGTACAGTAGGAGCAGTTTTCAATAAATTAAAAGAAAGGGGCAAGGTACAGGTATCACATTTTCTGTAAACTGATATGTGGCCATCAATTGAGGTCTTAACAAAGAGGAGGGAATTATGAGTTATCCTTTTGGCAAGCATTTCAAATAAATTACTTTTTAAGATCCTTGGGACAACCATCTAACTTTCGACGACAACTAACAAAATTTGAACAATATTGTGACGAGGAGGAACCAATACAAAGAGTGAGCTCAAAGATGTATAGATTATTGAATTCCCCTCAGGAGGATTTTGAGTTGCCGGGATTGGGGAAATGGGAAAGAGATCTGGGGAGAAATTTCTCAGACTCAACGTAAACACATAATTCATTTAGCATTAAACTCCTCAATATCCACGCGAATACAGGAATCTAATTACAAACTACTGTCCCAATGGTATTATACACCAGTTAAGTTGCATACATTTTCTAAAGGATACTCAGAGTACTGTTGGAGATGTGGTTTGGAGCAGGGAACCTTGCTGCATATATTTTGGTCCTGTGCAAAAGTAAGAGAATATTGGAAGGAAGTCCAGAGAATTGTTCAAAAATTTACGGAATTCCAGATTCCAGAGGATCCAGCTTTTTTTCTGCTCCATAGCTCACAAATCCCAGTGCGAGAGTATAAAAAGCATGCTTCAATTTTATGTGTCGTTTTTGGCCGACGTCGTTTTCTGTGTTCTAAACATTGACCGTGTGTACGTAAAAACGTCGATTTAAGCCCGCGCATGCTCAGAAGCAAGTTAGGAGACGGCAGCGCTCATTCATGTAAAACGACTGTTCAGAATGGAATCAGCACATTCGTTAAGGTGTTTTTCAGCTTATAGACAAGAAAATAAAGCGCTTCTTTAACCCCTGCTTTTAACTGCTACCCAGAAATGGACGTTTGTTGCGGCTGATCTTGTTACATAGTTATGACAAGCTTTTAATTAGTTTCTTTCTTGTTTGATAATGTTTATGTTTGTGTTCTGTTATTTAGTTGTATCTTCCATCTTAAACATTTTAAATATATATATTGGTCCACCTTATTTTTTTTTTTTAATTTTTGTCACCAATTTGATTAGTAATCTCTATTTTGTTTTTATTTAGGAGTGTGTGAAGTGTCTGCAACAACCTAATTTTTTAGTTAACTCACCCACAAGCATGTTTTTTTACCTTGTTAATGTTTGCATTATTTATTTTGTAATGGGTCTGCCCATTCAATACTGATCTCTCAAATCTACAATAAAGAAACATGTTGAAATTTGGCTGAAAAATTAACATTTATTTTAGTCTTCCTAAAAATTTCAAAAAAAAAACAACCCAAAAACACAACATAATAAAAACAAAGATGCCAAGGTAGGCAGCACTTTAGAGCATGCTTGATTTTTTCTGAAAACAAGGGTCCCCGAAGCCACAAATACAGCCTGTGAGTCCACATTAAAATTCCATCAGGGGCACCGTATTATTTCTTCGCCTTTTTCTTCCCAGCAGCCTTCCCTGCAGCCTTCCCTGTAGCCCGAGTCCTTGGGGGCTGGGTTCCTGGAGGAGATGAGGTGGCAGGAGCCAGAGCAGCCTCATGAGGTGGAGGAGCAGGAGCAGGTGCAGGAGCAGGAGCAGGAGCAGGAGGAGCAGCAAGGACAGGAGGAGCAATCCGCACAATGTGGGTGTCGTCATCGAGCTGCCCCAGGGATGCCATGGTTATGGCTTGGAAGATGAGGAGTTCGCAGCGCACACGCTGGCTCTGCTCCAGATTGTACATCTTGGCTGCAATGAGCGCTGCGAACCCCTCAACTTCACTGGGTGGCTCTCGGATGGCTGCAGTAGCTTGGCGAAGCAGGCCCTGGGTCTCCTCCTCCATTTGTCGCATACTCCTGAGCCGTTTATTGGGATTGCGGAATGGAGGGATCCGGGAGATGGTATCCCGCCGGCGTGCCTCCTGGGTCCCACTGGGGCCTGCCACCTCCTGGCTCCCAGTGGGCTCTGCCACCTCCTGCCTTGCAGTTGGCCCTGGCTCCTCCTGGCTCCCTGTGGGCCGTGTCTCTTCCTGGCTCCCTGTGGGCCCTGGCTCTTCCTGGCTCCCTGTGGGCCCTGGCTCTTCCTGGCTTGGGTCTGCCTGTGTATCAAAAAAAGGAACATATGTTATTTGTGTTTGTCATTAATCACACACATTTTTACAATCATGAGTGATGCAAATTGAATGTCAATATATATTACACACAGGGTCGCCATCCTTAATTATGTGGCCCCTTAAACACCTTCAGACATGGTCCCCCTGGAATTATGTGGGTTGTTGCATGCCTAATTTAGTAAATAAGTGGCCTTTTCCCAAAAATTAATTTATTCAATTTAGTGTCAACTAGATAGTACTCAAAAAGGGTGTCTTCCATCTGGGACCCCTTGCAGGTGTATTGCGTTACTCCCCCCTACTGGCCTATCTGAAAATGCCACCAACTCCTTCATAAACATTATTAATTTGCCCATTTTGACCCCATCATGTTTTCCCACTACTGACTATTGATCCTATCCCTAAACTTACGAGATTCACATAGAATTTAGAACAATAGTAACATACATTTACCATTATTACTATACTTGTCATATACTAACTAAATTCATACAAAAAACACATACCATTCTCCATGGCTCACAATTGGGGTCCTCCAGGAACTCTTCCTCTTCCTCCGAGCTTGCCTGCTCTTGTCTGCAGGGAACACTGGAGGATTGGCTGCTGGGAAGCTGGGAGCTACCTCTTGGGGGAAGGGTAGACATGGATGTCCTGGTCTCAATGTGGTCGTCCAGGAACTGCAGCTGACTATAGTACCACAGGGTTGGTTTGTATATGGAGTCAGCTGCAGCCCCAGACCTCATTGAGGCCAGGACTTGGACCCGTTGGGCCCTGTAGGTGCCCCTGATGGAATTGATTTTGCTTTTCACAGTGGCTGTTGTGGCGTTGGGGACCCTTGTTTTCAGAAAAACAAGCATGCTCTGTCTAGCTTTCTCCCTGGCATCTTTGTTTTTATTTATTGTGCTTTTGGTTTGCCACAGAACAGGATGTTCCTTCCATTTTTGTATGAATTCTGTCAGGAACTCCGCATCCTTGAAGGGATCCATTCTTTCTGCACATGAAACAGAAGCCAAAACATAATGTAATTAAAGCCACTAGCTTACTTCCCCTAACTAGCCCACAAACTCATTCCCTATTCACTATAATAAAGTCGGAATAAAAAACTTACGTCTCGTCGTTAGGAAAGATCGTGATTTACGCCTTCTTCCACAGACTATGCACGCCGTTTACAAACACGTCCCATCCCTTTTACACTACGCACGCGTGACGCTCCGCACGACACCCCGCCCCTGACGTTCGGTATCGTCCTTTCCACGCCCCTTCTCTGTCGTTTGGTGAGTGAGAAAAGATGGACAACATGGAGGTGTATTCTAGCTCAAGCCAGGAGGCAGGCCAGGCCCAACCACGCCGCAGATTCCGGTGCAGAGCCTCCAATATGAGTTTTCAGGAAATGGTGGAGATGGTCACCATATTGAGGAGGGAGGACTATGATGCCAAGCATGGCCCCTACATGCATCCCAATAAAGTAAAAGCCCAAATTATGGAGAAGGTCATCCGTAGGCTCCAGCGGAAGTTTGGGAAAACCAGGAGCAGAGAGCACCTGCGCAAAAGGTGGTTGGATTTAAAAAAAAGGGAACCCCACCAACTTTACAGAATTAATAGGGTGATTCGAAGAAGAAGTAAGTTTTTTCCATGTGTATTAATTATTTTGGTGTGTTCTTTGTGCCATTTTTTTTTTTTTCCAGGTTGACCATAAAATGAATATTATGAATGTGGACGCATGATGCAGTCGTCGTAGTCGTCGTTCATTCGCTGACTTTCAATAATCCAAGACCATATTAATGAGAAATGGCATCATGCCTAGTTTGCATGTGCAAAGGGGAGTTGAAGCACTGTATCTGAACAAAAATCGTAAATTTAGGAATTGTGGGCGAATGAACGACGACTCCTATGACCAATTAGTCGACACAAATATGAAAGTTGTGACATTTTTGGGGCTTAAAAAAAAGGTGTATTCAATTCTGGAATAGATGGAAATGTGTTTCAGCTTATTTTAGAAGAAACGTAAATACCTTGAGATTCACAAAAAGGAGCGTTTGCTACTCCTTTTTTTATTGAACATGTGTACTCAGTAGCACAATTGTTTGTCACAATCACAACCTATGTTGGGTCACACACAGGGGTGAGCAGATCCAGGGGAGACTTGGTTAGCTTACATATCTAAAATTAAAAATTTGGTTAACAGATTTGACATTACTTTGTGAATGGATTAAATACTGGTCTATTTTCTTGATAATTGTTTAAAAATCAACAATATTGACCTTTTGTTTATAATTTATTAATTTTTGGGTGTCATTTCAGGCCGCTCGTAATGTTTGAACCTCATGTTTTCCCTTTCTTCAATCTTGTAGGGCACAATGAAGCAGAAAGGCAGGAGGCACAAGCCAATCAAGCCACACCCCCGAGGGATGTAGAGGAAGAGGAACCTGCCTCAACATCCGGTAAAGTAACATCTACCACATTTTCTGTGAATATAGATATAGGCATACAATCTTTTAACACATGTTTTGGTTCCACATTTCAGGAGGAAATCGGGCTGGTCAGGGACTGGACACGTATAGTGCCCAGCTCCTCATCGGCGAGGTTCTCACCTGCAGGGCCCAAGTCGAGGACATACGTCTGGCCTGCCGTGAAATACGCCACAAAGCAAAGACGCTGGAACGGCAGCTTAAAAATTGTATTAATGTTTTGGGGAGGGTTTAATTGTTTGTGTATTTTCTTTTTTCCTTGAATTTGAAAAAAAAAAAAAAAAAAATATATATATTTTGTACTAATCAAAAAAGACCAAAAAAAAAAAATATATATTATATTTTGTACTAATCAAAAAAGACCAAAAAAAAAAAAAAAAAAATTATATTTTGTACTAATCAAAAAAGACAAAAAAAAAAAAAAAATTATTTGTTGTACTAATCAAAAAGAAAAAAGTAACAAATAAATAACATTTTGGACTCCAAACAATTTGTGTGTAGTTATTGGTATCAATGCAGACTCATTCAATTACTCAGGCATATTTGTAGAGTTATTAAGATTTAACACTCATGGGAATTTATGACATCCCAAACACATGGCTGGATGAGAACCTAGGAAAAAGAAACATTACCCCCCAAAACTTACAAATAACTAAAATCAAAAAAATAAACACTGTTTCATCAAACAAAAAGTAAATTTAATTCTTTAGTCAAGATCAGGCATTTCAATGGCCCCCCTCCCCATAAAATAGTCCACATATGATTGACGCACTGCACGTGCGGTTTGGGGGGCCAAGCCTCTATGGCTAGCCTGATGTCCCGGCTCCGGAGCCACAACATCAGCCTCATCAGGCAATACCGTCAGGTAAGTTTGTGAATTTCGTTTAAAAAAATTGTGCAAAATGCAACAAGATAGGATGATGTAATTCCACTTGTATTCCGCCAGGTTTATTGCTGTTAAAAACAATCTGAATCGGCTGGCCATGATTCCAAAGGCATTCTCTACCACACGTCTTGCTCTGGCCAGCCGATAATTAAAAACCCTCCTCTCATGGGTGAGGGTGCGTCCGGGAAATGGCCTCATGAGGTGGGGACCCAAACCAAAAGCCTCATCTGCTACAAACACGAAGGGCAGACCCTCTTCGTTCTCCTCCGCAGGTGGCAATCCTAGGTCCTCCAACCGAAGCCGTTGGGCGAACTCCGTCTCCGCAAAGACACCGCCGTCCGACATCCGGCCATTTTTCCCAACATCCACGTACAAGAACTCGTAATTTGCAGAGACCACCGCCATCAAAACAACGCTGTGGAACCCCTTGTAATTGAAGAAATGGGATCCACTATGGGGTGG
Source organism: Rana temporaria (assembly GCF_905171775.1). Taxonomy (NCBI): domain Eukaryota; kingdom Metazoa; phylum Chordata; class Amphibia; order Anura; family Ranidae; genus Rana; species Rana temporaria. The sequence continues at coordinate 147,294,881 of NC_053497.1, read as the reverse complement.
GGGCACAATGCGGATGTGCTTGCCATCAATGGCTCCTCCGCAGTTCGGAAAGTTCCAACGCTGGGAGAAGTCCGCTGCCACAGTCTGCCATTCCTGTGGCGTGGTGGGGAACTGGATAGAAAGAAAATAAAAAATACATTAAAACAAAGATTTTGAACAGAATATAGCTAAAATTACAAGGGATCCCACCAACAATTCCACAAAAAAGGTTAGTATTAAAAAATAACATGTGAACACTTAAGCATATTAATCACCCCCCTCTGATGTTGAAAAAATATATTTAGGGGGAGTGGGGCTCAAGATGAGTTTCTCACATGAGAAACAACCCCCCAAAAAAAATCTAACTAAGAAAAATAATTATTAGTATGTAGTTCAAAAATCTAGGGGGGGGGGTTTGGACAATGGAGGCCACAAATAAACGGGGATATAGGGACACACAAAATGCAGCACTACAATGGAGGCCACAAATAAACGGGGATATAGGGACACACAAAATGCAGCACTACAATGGAGGCCACAAATAAACGGGGATATAGGGACTATGCTAGGTGGGTTTGGCCACAACATAGAATGATGGACAGGTTGGCTAAATTAAATAAACATGTAGGGCTTTACAAATTGTGTAGAACAGCATACATAGAGACAAAGTGAGCATTCTGAGCATATTAGAAAAGTTATTATTTTTTTTTTTTTTTGGGACATAGTTTGACCATTGAAAGAACACCACTTACCTTAACATAGTCCTCCTGAAGAACCTGAATGATGGCCGAACAGGTCTCCGGGATTATGAGGCCCAGAGCCTGGGGGGAGATGCCCGTCGAGAACTTCAAGTCCTGCAGACTTCTCCCTGTTGCAAGGTAGCGCAACGTAGCAACTAGCATCTGCTCAGCAGTGATGGCTTCCCGCATAACGGTGTCCTGCCTGGTGATATATGGCGACACCAAAGCCAAAAGCTGCTGAAATACGGGGTCAGACATCCTAAGAAAATTCCTGAAATCATCAGGGTTATTTTCTCGGATCTCCCGCAGCAGAGGCATATGAGAGAACTGGTCCCTGCGTAGCAACCAGTTCTTGGTCCACAACCTCCTCCTCACCCTGTTCATGGACCGTCGCTGGGATGCAGCACACATCCTAACAACAAGCACAGCACGATCTCGGCGACGAGTTCGTACCCGCAACATGGCTAGAAAACGGTCGTCAAATCAGATCAGACTAAAAATTACGCCCTGAAGTAAAGAATGGCCTTTGAAGAACGACCTGCTAAACAGCACCGTGCACACAAAACGTAATGCCTAAACAAATACGTCCTTAGTACAAGCACTGTATCACAGATCCGACAACAAATAGACAAACTGTACGACAGAAAACGAAATTTAAAGCACAGTCACTGAAAATCACGAATCGTATCTCACCAAACTTTTACTAACACGCAGCAACACGATATCAGCAAAAGAGGCCGTCTTCCGCATGGAAACGACCCTTTATAGTGACGTCGTGCGTGATTGACGGAACTGCGCTGTGCTAGAGCGTTGTGAAAAAGCGATGGTGTGTATGCTACGTCGTTGTTCAAATTGAAGTTTGAAAAATGACGTTTTTTTAAAGCACATAAAGCGTCGCATTTTTCCATCGCAGAAAGCGATGGTGTGTACGCGGCATAAGAATTTGGATTTTTGGATATTCCTTTATCTAATAATAAAATCATCATGCCATTGAATGCCGTTCAGTGCATAGAATGCCGTACAGCGCCATACAATAATGTACAGTAGGTTCTATGGATAAGCGATCTAAAGTTTGTATAAAACACCAATCCACCAATGTGCCAAGCAAAAATTATAAATGAATAGGTGAAAAACAAAATGAATGTGTAGCTGCCACTTTCAATAATAAAAATAATAACAAACTATCACCTATACCAGGGTTTCTCAACCAGGGTTCCATGGAACCATTGGGTTCCTCCAGAAGTTTCTAGGGGTTCCTTGAGCAATGAGCAATTTCTGTCTCTGAGAAGTTCCCCCTGACACCATTGATCTCTTTAGCTATCTGTAAGGAGGGGTCATTCTTCCCAATGACCACAAGTGTAAGGAGCATTCTTCCCACTAATGTATCATGACTTGTAGATGTAGTAATGTAGCACGGCCCCCTAGGGGACTGCTTGGATCAAACTGCTCTTCTGCATCGCCATGACCCTGTGAACCTTCCAACTCACCTGACACTCTGGGGTCAGACATCATTGAAACACTTTTTTAAGTAATAAGACAGCACTTAATGCATTTATATAATATTAGCGTTTACTGGAATACTGCAGAGCCACTTTTCCCCAGCAGCCAATTAGAGGAGTTTTCCCTCGCTGGGCATGCTGGGGGAGGGTATATCTGTGGCCGACGCCATCTTTTGTGGTTCTTCTTCGCGGGTTCCAGGTGCGGCACCCACCTTTAGGGTGTGCGCATCCAACGGACCCTAGCGATGGCCTACCAGGCCGGGGTTGCAAGTTACGCGGAGCTTCATGCTGTTGGAAGGGGCCCCAGTGAATTGCTGGGTCCCGGTTCTATTGAAGAGATCCCAGGCTGGGTGCCACTTGATTGGGGGATCGGCTTGAGGAGATCCCGGAGGCAGGTGATCCAAAAGGGCTTGAACGAACCATCGGGGATCTGGTGACCGGGACATTGACAGGTATACTCCAAACTGTCACCCGGTGACCCTAATCTAATCTATTGGGAGGATTCGCTCAATCTATTCAGCTCATCTTAGTACTAGGCCTGTGGCAGAGGCCCTTAGAGCCGGGTCTGTGGCAGAGACCTGTTCCTCCCAGCAATCTAAAGTGACACTTCGGCTGCCAGACTCGTGGCAGGAGTCTGTCCGGGGGCACTTCACCCACACTGGCTAGAGTGGCAACGAACTGTGACTACTACAACTAAGAGCAGGATTGCTTGTTTCATATCCAGGCCTGATACTGCAAAGTTCTCTCTTGCTTCATCAACCTTTTTGCTCTACCTCATGTTGATGTTGGCCATGTTGGGCCTGGAAATAAAGCATTCAGAAAACCTTACTCGCTGATTGGACATTCGATTACTGCTCTGCTCGCTACAATTGCCCCTAGACAACAGTAAGAGGTAACTTAATATGCCGATCCCAAAACAAACCAGCGGCTCCTGAGGGGGCAGCGCTACACACCTATAAATAATATGATACCACTGGAACATCACCTGAAAAGGATAAACAAGTTAGGCATCAATACTAACAATACATCTATAAAGAGGAACCCAGGTTGGCCTGTTTAACCCTTTGATCCAAATGAGGGATAAAACTAAATATGGATGGTATAAGGGCCCTTTAAGTAGCAATGGCAGAATGTCCCTGTTGCAGATCTGATGGTCTTCACCGGCAGTCAGAGTTAATTAATTGTATCCAGTAGGGTGGAGTAACAGAGTGGTAGTAGATCTTCTACTGACTTAGTTAAAGAACTTATGGACAATGTTCAGATAAAGGTGCAGTGAAGTGAAACCAAGGTAAAGCTGCCTGTGCACAGAGTCCCAGTGAAACAAAGGAAAGGGTTGCAAAACTGGGCAATAGCACTCTCATCAACAACCAGGCTGATTCAACGCCTTCCCGCGGCCGACTCCCGTATGGATGTCCTGCCAGTAGTTCCACTTGTGATGGTCACCTGTTGCTAGGCACAAAACATGGGTCGCTGCACTGTAGGGATAGTGTTGATCAGATGTCCAATGAACAGCAAGCAGTGCTGGATACCTTCATGTTCAGGCAGGAATGCTGTGGTTTGCATCGTAGGTGGTAGGGTGACCACATCTCCAAACTACTATTCAGGGACACCCCCCTTCCCAAAAATCAGTTTGTGCTCCAACGAATCACAGCACAGTGATTGGACACAAGAGGCGGGATTTATGATTTCTCCAATCACAAGCAGGGGGCAGGGATTGTGCTCCTCCAGACATTCCCAGCCAGGAGAAGTACTGTCAGTGAGTAAAGTGGTGATGTGGCGGCCTTTTTTGGGGGCATCAGATCGGCCCGGGGGGGTGGCTGTGTCAGTATTGTCCTGGAATAAAGGTACCCGGGACAGACCCACAAATTGCGGGACTGTCCCGGGCAATCCGGGACACGTGGTCACCCTAGTAGGTGGCGACCTCAATCTCCCGGCGTGGAGAGGTCCTTCACACACAAGGCCCCGGAAGAAGAGAGTGCAAGGCGGGTCTCCATTTTCTTTTATAATTCTTTCCAAGCAATCTCTCTCTTGCTAGCAAAGATTCCTGGGATATGTAGTCTGAATCCATGGTCATGAAGGGGAACAGTCGTCTGATGAATCTGCCAGTCCCATAATCCCTGTGGCCAGGGCTGGACTGGGACAAAAATTTGGCCCTGGACATCATCCAGACTGGCCCACTTTAATTCAATAAAATGCTGCCCCCACCCCCCCCCCCACCCCCGAATAATCACGCCCACCAAAAGGTCCCTACATCTATTATTGTATATCATGAGAGGGTGAGAGAGAGGGGAATGAGAGAGAGAGAGAGAGAGAGAGGGAGGGATGAGGGAAAGGGGGTGAGAGGGTGAGTGTAAGAAAAAGAGAGTGAGTGTAAAAGAGAGGGGGTGAGTATAGGACCCCTTTTTACACTGAGGCGTTTTTTAGGCGCTTTTGGGCTAAAAATAGCACCTGTAAAGCGACTGAAAAACGCTCAGTGCTTTCACACTGGGGCGCTGCCAGGGCATTAAAAAAAGTCCTCCAAGCAGCATCTCTGTTTTAAAAAATGGCCCACTGAGCCATCGGCCCACCGGGAAACTCCCTGTAGTCCCTATGGCCAGTCCATCCCTGCCTGTGGCTGGGCTCACAGATATGATGTCAGTCTGATAACACTGGGCACTAGAGGAATAACGTGGTACACAGATAGGGCAGGGAATAACTGTTTGTGGCAATTATAGCCCATATTGCTACAGTAATTTTTAGCAAGAGTACCCTGAGCCCAGAAAGTTATTTCAAGTGCATAATCAAATACACAAAAAAAGTGCTATACACACACACAAACACATAATGATAAATACGCAGTAAATGAAAAAATGGTAGTGGGAAAATTTGGGACTTTGAGTGAGGCTGCAGACATTGTGCGGGTAATACAAGGAAGTACAAATTTATTGGTCACAAAAATGCAAAACATATATCACACTCAGGACACGCTCCTTGAGATTTAACAGTTTTGCGTTATGCTATGGGTCTGGCATTTTGATGTGGTTCACTGTATGTCCACGGCCTCACTTTGTCTGCCATTTGGGAGCTGCGACGCGCGCTGCCTCCTCCCCGCCCCTTTGTGGGTGGGGGGCGGCGCGCACAGCGCATCGGCGCCACGTATCCCGCCCAGCCTGTGACGCCAGTCCTGGCATCATTACGCTGGGCGCGAGTTGTTTCCATCTTAGCTGACGTTACCGGGGTTACAGGAGTGGACGCTGTGGGCGGAGTCCGCCCACTTCGGCACTCTTCCGGGTGTACGTCTTGCCCACATGACGCTGACGGTATGCTAGCGTGCACCTGTGTGGGGCGGCTATATAAAGCTCCTCCCCTTGCATTCCTTTGCCTATGAGCTTGACAGGTCATACCACACTATCCTTCCCTCTGGATATCTGGGATCCCTAGACGCCACTACTAGGTTATCTTACCTACCCTTATGTTGGGGTTGGCTGTCCTCTGATTGGTTCCTATATTTATTGATTTTATATCATTATATTTTTTGTAGACTCCAGCTAGCTATTTTCAGTGGTCTTTCCCTTGGCTACACTCTAGCACACCTAACCCTGTGCTGCCTTGTTTGGGGAGGAATCCTTGCTGCCCCCTTCTGGTGTGCGCTGCATTGCCGCCTCAGCTCCCATGGCGGACCTACCGTTTTGGCCATGGCTCCATACACATCGCATTCATTTACTTTAGATTCCATGTGAGTACCCTAGGTGGACATTCTTCTATCTCATACTGGTTATTATATAATTTTTATTTATTAATTATATCTTACCCCAATTTATATATTCTTTTTAGATAATTCAAGCATCCGCCCCTGAGGAGTGTTATATACACGAAACGTGTCGGCTAGTAGGGATGCTACATATACCTCATGACAATATATTTGATGAATTATACTCTATATGTTTTTTACCAGTTCTTCACATTTTTAACCATTTCGCTAGTACTGTTAATATGACACCTGAACATATGTATTCTATGCATTCATTAATCCATGCAGATTATCATGTGGCACCTGGCTAGGCACTGCTGTATCCTTGTTGCTCCTACCACATATGCACATATTTATGTGTTTTCAATATGTAGTAATGTCATTTATTTGAAATGAATGTTTTTCATTTACATGTTCTCTGGATGTTGATATATGTTTTGCATTTTTGTGACCAATAAATTTGTACTTCCTTGTATTACCCGCACCATGTCTGCAGCCTCACTCAAAGTCCCAAATTTTCCCACTAACATTTTTTCATTTACCCAACCAGGGATGGAGGTGCTATACTCATAGACCTCATCTAAAGTCCCAATTTCCCTTTCCCATTTCCAAATACACAGTAAAAGTGACACAAGCATAAAGTGATTAAATGAAATCCCCCAAGTGATGATAAACATAAAAAGTGAAAAAAGGAAAATATATAGTATAACACCATAGTGTTCTACTATGTCCATAGTACACCAAGTCCATAGAACTAAATGTCACAGTATGACACAGTGCAATAAAAAGTCCTCCAAATATGTTCTTCACACCACTTGGGCACCAATCGCCTCTTCCCCATAAGAAATGAACTCACCAAAATGAATTGCCTCACATTCTCATGTTTGGCAATATTCCAGTACGTCATGACTTTGACATTATATACCACAGACAGCTGCCATAACTTCCGGTATATTATTACACAGGGGGCTTTTTCAGATAAAAGTGGTCCCGGCGGCGGGTTCGCCACGGGATCACTTTTATGGGTGGCAGTAGAGGTGCCCCCCCTTCCCGTTCGTTTTCCTCGCTTACCGGAGACGTCGGTAGCAGCTTGATGCCCGCCCACCGTCAAATGACAGAGGAAAGGTGCGGCTCTCATCCTGCAACAACGTCATAGGATGGTGTCCCAGAACGGGCACGCAGTGCGGTGATCGCAGCAGGGCCGTGTTTTTTTAGGACCCTGATCTCGATAAAGAGATGACGCAGGTCTTTAACCATGTGATCGGCTGTGTCCAATCACAGCCGGTCACATGTAAATGCGAAAATACAGTTTATCGGCTCTCTTTGCCTCACACTGACAGAGTGTGTGGCGAGGAGAGCCGATTAGCGGCATCTCTTTGCAGGGGAGACCAGGACAGGTAATCAGGGAACTAATCATCAGTGTCCAGAGTGTCCTGGTTTACATGGTCCGGGAATACCTAGCGGCAAGATCCGACTTGGACACCTTCCCCACGGAAAATCCTCTGGCTTACTGGGTCTTCAGGATGGATCACTGGCCAGAGCTTGCACAGTATGCAATTGAGCTACTGGCTTGCCCTGCATCCAGTGTTCTTTCAGAACGCACATTCAGTGCTGCTGGAGGGTTTGTGACCGATCACAGGGTGCGCCTCTCCACCGACTCTGTTGATCGACTGACCTTCATCAAAATGAATCAGTCTTGGATCAACACCAGCTACCAAGCACCTGATGCTGATGTTACTGAATAATAATTTTTTGTTGAAATGTCAGATCCCTTTGAGACTGCTGATGCTGAGTGACTGCCCTGTTATGCTGCTGATGGAATATCCTTCTCCTCACTTTTCTTGCTGATAGCTAGTAAGAAATTTTGTTTTTCTGTGCTTCGCCACCAGTGCCTAAGGCCTAATTTTTCTGCCCCTGTTCAACAGGGGCGCCTAATAAAAAAATTTGATGCAATACTTTGCACGTGGCTCCTTGTTGCACTCCAATTACAGATATTGGAAGGGGTTGCAGTGTTGTGTTGTGCCTAAGGCCTAATTTTTCTGCCCCTGTGTAACAGGGGCGCCTGATAATTTTTGATGCAATACTTTGCACGTGGCTCCTTGTTGCGCTCCAATTACAGATATTGGGAGGGGTTGCAGTGTTGTGCCTACGGACACATTTGTGTGCCCCTGTGTAACAGGGGCGTCTAATAACAATTTTTGATGCAATACTTTGCACGTGGCCTAAGGCACAATTTTTCTGCCCCTGTGTAACAGGGGCGTCTAATAACAATTTTTGATGCAATACTTTGCACGTGGCTCCTTGTTGAGCTCAAATTACAGATATTGGGAGGGGTTGCAGTGTTGTGTTGTGCCTACGGACACATTTTTCTGCCCCTGTGTAACAGGGGCGTCTAATAACAATTTTTGATGCAATACTTTGCACGTGGCTCTTTGTTGCGCTCCAATTACAGTATGTTTGAGGGGTGCCCTTTTTTCTACAATTTTGCTTTCACAAAAAAATAATGGCCCCCCCCCTCCTAAAATAAATCGAGATATTGTTGCCACACAGCACGTGCGCAAGCAGTATTAAATTACTTTGTTCTTATAATAATTTCATGTTGTGCAGGGACATTTCTAAACATGTGCCACTACTATAGACAGACACACAGCAGGTGTGATATTTGAAGGAATTTTTCATTTTTTTTTTTCACTTTAAGCATCATTAAAATCGCTGCTCCGGAAAAACGGACGTTTTTAAAAACATTTTTTCCATTGATACACGTTCCCTGGGGCAAGACCCGGGTTCTGAAAGACGTTTTCCAACAATAAATTGAATTCGAACGTTCGAGTCCCATAGACTTCAATGGGGTTCTAAATGTTCGTGCGAACCCGCGGTCTGTTCGAATGTTCTGGTGCGAACCGAACCCGGGTTCGGCTCATCCCTAGTCATGACTTTGACATTATATACCACAGACACAGGGGTCAAGTCCTGGGGAAAAAAGTGTGGGAACTCCCACCCAAGATCCACTCCCCCACCAAAAAATAAATAAAAATAATACGCTCATATGCATAATTACCAAACCGCATGTTTTTTTTTTCCGATCCACTGTACCTTAGTATTTCTTTGTTACTGGCCGCTTCCTGTATATGGATTCATCGGGTAGTGTGCGGGTATTCCGTCACTTCCTCGATGCCGCAATGTCTCCTGGGAGCTTTTGTCATTGTTCCCAGGAGACATTGCGGAGGTCTGCCGCGAGTTATTGTGGGATTTAGAAAGAAGCAAGTTAACATAAAGGATTACTAAGGTTCGCCTGCCCCCGACAGTGACTCGAGCTGGGCATCGCCGCTTAGTGAAGGATTGGCTCGGGCGGCTCGGATGCTCGGATGCTCTAGTCCTGCAAAGGGAACTGAGTTCCTGCTGTGAAAAAAGGACTTGAGCCCTGCACAGACAGCTGCCATAACTTCCGGTATATTATTACACAGGGGGCTTTTTCAGATAAAAGTGGTCCCGGCGGCGGGTTTGCCACGGGATCACTTTTATGGATGGCGGTAGAGGTGCCCCCCCTTCCTGTTCGTTTTCCTCGCTTACCGGAGACGTCGGTAGCAGCTTGATGCCTGCCCACCGTCAAATGACAGAGGAACGGTGCGGCTCTCATCCTGGAACAACGTCATAGGATGGTGTCCCAGAAGGGGCACTCAGTGCGGTGATCGCAGCAGGGCCGTGTTTCTAGGACCCTGATCTCGATAAAGAGCCGATGACGCAGGTCTTTAACCATGTGATCGGCTGTGTCCAATCACAGCCAGTCACAAGTAAATGCGAAAATGCAGTTTATCGGCTCTCTTTGCCTCACACTGACAGAGTGTGTGGCGAGGAGAGCCGATTAGCGGCATTTCTTTGCAGGGGAGACCAGGACAAGGTAATCAGGGAACTAATCATCAGTGTCCAGAGTAAAGCCCCATCAGTGCCCCATCAGTGACACCAATCAGTGCCCTTCAATGATACCTATCAGTGCTGCCCATCAGTGCCTATCAGTTTCGCCCAATCATGTCCATCAGTGCCACCTTTCAGTGCAAATAAAAACAAAACAATGAAAATTCCAAGCTCAACTTACCGACCAGCCTGCGACCAACAAAACTGACCTGTCCCACAGTATGCGTTAAAAACAGGGGTTTAGTTGCCCACATTTGCAAATATATGCGTAAGCTATAGAGCCCCAGCAAGGAAACCCATTTTCTGTGGACCTAAACTCTAATTTCTGCGAGTCTCCAACAATGGAAGCACATGTATTTAGATGGACAGGTATAGGGGAGATAAACCTGGAGGGAGCCCACCCCCCCTTAAAGGCCCAGGGACACACTGAACACCCAGCCATAGCACCATGGTAGCTCCCTGCAGTGATCAGTTACAAGTAGGGGCAGTAACCACTTGTTTGTGCCACCTATCAATGCACGCCAGTGCTGCTTATCAGTGCCATCTAGCAGTGCGGCATATTAGTGCCTTATTACCAGTGCCACCTAATCAGTGACCATAAGTGCAGCCTATCAGTGCTGCCTCATCAACACACATCAGTGGAGGAGAAAAATTACTGATTTACAAAATTTACTGACAGACAGTGATTAAATACAACCAAAAGAAAGCACTATTTGTGTGTCTCCATCCATCTGTTGCCATTCATCCATCCCTTCATGTCTCCATCCATCCATGTCAGACTGATGATTTAGAGACAATCCAAATACCTTAGGGCAGTGATGGCAAACCTTGGCACCCAAGATGTTTTGGAACTACATTTCCCATGATGCTTGACTACACTGCAGAGTGCATGAGCATCATGGTAGTAGTAGTTCCAAAACATCTGGGGTGCCAAATTTGCCATCACTGCCTTAGGGGATCGGGAAAGGAATTTTTTCCCCTTTGGAGACCATCTGACCAAGTTTTTTTTTTGCCTTCCTCTGAATCATCGGAAGGTTTAGGGGTTTGAGGAGGCCCCACCTCTGAGGAGTCAGAGGATATGTAAACAAGGCAGATCTCTGTTCTGACAGGAGGTAAGGGATGGAATTTGTGTCCCTGCAAAGCATCGAATAAATTCCATCTCTTCCCCTAGTAAAAGCACCTCACACAGTACACAAGAAAACTAGCTAGGCACACATTTAACCCTTTGATCACCCCTGTTGTTAACCCCTTCCCAGCCAATGTCATTAGTACAGTGACAGTGCATAGTTTTAGCACTGATCACTGTATTAGTGTCACTGCTTCCCAAAAAGTATCAAAAGTGTCAGTTAGTGTTAGAATGTCCGCCTCAAAATATCGCAGTCTCGCTGATCGCCGCCATTACTAGTAAAAATAAATACATACCATATTTTATAGACACTATAACATTTGCGCAAACCAATCATTATACGCTTATTGGGATTTTTTTTTTACAAAAATATGTAGCAGAATACAGTGCATCCGGAAAGTATTGACTAAGCTTGACTTTTCCCACATTTTGATATGTTACAGCCTTATTCCAATATGGAATAAATTCATTATTTTCATTAAAATTTTACAAGCAACACCCAATAATGACAATGTGAAAAGTTGTTTGAAATCTTTGCAAATTCATTCAAAATAAAAAATCTAATAAATCCCATGTACATAAGTATCACAGTCTTTGCCATGACACTCAAAATTGAGCTCAGGTCTATCCTGTTTCCACTGATCATCCTTGAGATGTTTCTACAACTTGATTGGAGTCCACCTGTGGTAAATGCAGCCGATTGGACATGATTTGAAAAGGCACACTCCCATCTATATATGGTCCCACAGGTAACAGTGCAAGTCAGAGCACAAGCCATGACATCCAAGGAATTGTCTGTAGACCTCAGACAGGTTTGTATGGAGGCACAGATCTGGGGAAGGGTACAGAAATGTTCTGCAGCATTGAAGGTCCCAATGAGCACAGTGGCCTCCATCCTCTGTAAATGGAAGAAGTTTGGAACCACCAGGACTTTTCCTAGAACGGGCTGCCCAGCCAAACTGAGTGATTGGGGGAGAAGGGCCTTAGTCAGGGAGGTGACCAAGAACCCGATGGTGACCCTGACAGAGCTCCAGCGTTTCTCTGTGTAGAGAGGAGAACCTTCCAGAAGAACAACCATCTCTGCACCTCTCCTCAGTAAAAGGCACATGACAGCCCACCTGGAGTTTGCCAAAAGGGACCTCAAGGACTCTCAGACCATCAGAAACAAAATTCTCTGGTCTGATGAAACAGAGATTGAACCCTTTTACCTGAATGGCAAGTGTCATGTCTGGAGGAAACCAGGCACTGCTCATCACCTGACCAATACCATCCCTACAGTGAAGCATGGTGGTGGCAGCATCATGCTGCGAGGATGTTTTTTAGTGGCAGGAACTGGTAGACTAGTCAGGATCGAGGGAAAGATGAATGCAGCAATGTACAGAGACCTCCTTGATGAAACCCTGCTCCAGAGCGCTCTGGACCGCAGACTGGGGCGAAGGTTCATCTTTCAACAAGACCCTAAGCACACCCAAGGAGTGTCTACAGGACAACTCTGTGAATGGCCAAGCCAGAGCCCAGACTTGAACCCGATTGAACATTTCTGGAAAGATCTGATAATAACTTTGCACCGACACTCCCCATCCAACCTGATGGAGCTTGAGAGGTCCTGCAAAGAAGAATGGGAGAAACTGCCCAAAAATAGGTGTGCCGAGCTTGTAGCATCATACTCAAAAAGACTGGAGGCTGTAATTGGTGCCAAAGGTGCTCCACCAAAGTATTGAGCAAAGACTGTGACTACTTATGTATATGGGATTTTTTGTTTTTATTTTTAATAAATTTGGAAAGTTTTCAAACTTCTTTCACTTTTCATAAGATCGAGCTTTGTGCATCTGGATTATATGATACGGGTGTTGCTGGCGCAAAAGAAAAAACAAAATTAACCTGTAATGGTGGGTGTGCTGCAATCAGAAAAAAAGGTGCAAGACACTCTAATGCCTCGTACACACGGGCAAACATGTACGATGAAAACCATCCGCCGGACCGTTTTCAGCGGACATGCCCGCCCGGAGATTTCTGTATGATGGCTGTACAGACCATCATACAGAAATGAGAGACAATCCGCGCGGACAGACAGCGCGGTGACGTGTTCACGCGGCGACGATGACGCGGCGACGCTGAAAGGTCAATGCTTCCACGCATGCGTCGAAGTCATTCGACGCATGCGAGGGATGGCGGCCGCTCGGACATGTACAGTAAGTCTGTACAGACGACCGAACATGTGCGACGGACAGGATTCCAGCGGGCATGTTTCTAAGCAAGTTTAGAAACATTTGTCCGCTCAAAAACGGTCTGGCGGGCAAATGTACGCTGGAATCCTGTCCGATCGGCCGTACACACGACCGAACATGTCTGCTGAAACTGGTCTGCGGACCAGTTTCAGCAGACATGTTCGGTCGTGTGTACGGGGCCTAAGATGTCTCGTCCAAATATGAATGAGTATGGTATGTGGATTGCGCTCCCCTGGTGGTTAATCTAAATCCACCTACTTCTGGGCACTATTAACAATTATTAGCCCCAATACATATCACCTCTATTGACAATCCACCGAATATATGTGTCTATATAAATGTGTATCCAGTGCTCATATACAAATATTCTTCTCAGGAAAATGTAAAAAACGCATGCATATCTGTGCCATATACGTATTAAATAGTGCTCTTAAAAACGTGCATTCCCCTATATCAAATTTAGGGAATCCTTACCACAAGAACAAAAACTTTTGCAAAAAACACAAAACATAAATAAAAATAAATAAAAATAAATAGAAGGATTTCTAGGTTGATCCTTTTTTCCTTTTAAAAGTCCCAATATGATGGCCAAGTGCCCATAAAACAATTAATGCTTCTCCTGTGAGACGTTAGAACACAACGTGATTTCACCACTTCTGTGATAGTCCCATCACCGTAAAAAAAATGGCCACTCACCAGATCTCATTTAATAAATGCCTTTGGTTCATTCCTAGGATAACCACTCCTCTTATGCGATTCCAATAACTGCCAAGTGCCTTGGGTATACTAGTGTGGTCTCTCTTTTTCTACAAAAGCTCACAGAGAAAGAGTGCCTCTCATAGTGTAGTATATAAAAAAATTATTTATCTTTAAAATTAAAAACAGGTATTGCACTTACATTTTATTGTGCCCATATGCCGGCACTATAAGACCCCAAATCCCTCCTTTGCACCTAAAAGCATTCAAAACGCCAAGTTTGGCTCTTCTAAATGCTTTAATTTTTTTAAGATTGGTGCCTTTAAGTCATCTGTAAAGCGGAATGATGTCATGACATCGCGTCTGACTTACTAGATCCGATCGGAGCAGATTCTGTCTTTGTTCGGGTCTCCGGAACAGCTCGGGCCTCCCGGTTCACAAAGCTCTTTGTGGGAAAAAAAACTACATCATTTTATTTGAGTACAGCGCCACATGACCGTGCAACTGTCAGTTAAAGTAACGCAGTGCCGTATAGCAAAAAAGTGGCCTGGTCAGGAAGGGGGGTAAATCTTCCGGAGGGTGAATGGTTAGAAGCAGTTGTTTCTACAACATTGCACAAAGTGACAGATTACAATCTGGGACATGGAAATAGCTTTTTACATTTCTTTACATATCAGTGCCGATGACACCCCAACATAAGAAAGCCACATCTGTCTGTATACAATGAGATAACTTTTTTTTAATCAAATATTATTTTATTTTTTTTGTTATTGCTGTTCCATATTAAAGTTTAAAGTGGTAGTAAACTCTGTACTACCACTTTAACCTACAGGTAAGCCTATAAGGCGGCTTACCTGTAGGTATAAAGAATATCTCCTAAACCTGTAAGGTTTAGGAGATATGCGCCTCGCAATGCGCCGCTGACTGCAGCGGTGCATGCGCATTGGAGATCCTCGGCTAAACGCCCGGCAGCTGCCGGACTTTGCCGGGGAGAAGTCTCCCGCGCGCATGCACGGGAGTGACGACATCGCCACTCCAGCCAATCACAGTGCTGGAGCGGCAATACCCGGGAAGACACGCCGAGGCAAGATGACATCTCCCTCAGCGTGGACCAGGTAAGTTCCTCACACCTCGTTTCAAGGTAAGTATTTCATAATGAGCTAGTATGCGGTGCATACTAGCTCATTATGTCTTTTGCTTTTCAGGTGTTAAAAAAAAAAATCCGGGGAATATCCGATTGCCTCCTGGGGGATCAGGAAGGAATTTGTAGCAAATTGTATCATGCTTTGCTGGGGTTTTTTGCCTTCCTCTGGATCAACTGTGGGTATAGAATTGGGTATATGTGATTGTATGATATTATTATTATTTTATTTCTTATGGTTGAACTTGATGGACTTGTGTCTTTTTTCAACCTGACTAACTATGTAATGGAGGAGAATTACAGGCTGGTATGGGACATTTACTATATGACCAGAAATAGGACCCCCTCCCCCTAAATAACTGATATGTGTTTGTGAAATGTTACCCCTTTACACCGATCGTACGCAAATATGTGTTCTCGGCTTGAAGGGGGTTATACCAGGGTGATATGCAGCTGCAGACATCACCCCGATTTTCTAACCAGCGGTTGGCTTACTAGTGATAACAATCGATGCGACTAAAAGCCACTTGGCTGTTATCCTAAGGAGCGGAAGGGGACGTCCCCATCCCCCGCCGCCTTCTGCGGCTCTCCGGTCCCACCGGGAGGCCCGATCAATCAGCTGACACTTTCACCGGCTATCCGAAGACCTGAATGAAGCCGAAATCGCTTTGATTGGTTCTCTAATCTAGTAACCCGGAAGCGAGGTCATGACAATGGCGCCCCCAGATCCCTCCATAAGGAGTACCTGTCACTGACTATTACTGTTTACAGCGCCCCTCCGTGCTCGCGTGTAGAAGCAAATGCATACGTAAGTTGTGTCCGCAAATGTAAACAGTGTTCAAACCACACATGTGAGATATCGCCGCAATCGTTAAAGCGAGAGCAATAATTCTAGCACAGGACCTTCTCTGTAACTCTGAACTGGTAACCTGTAGACATTCTTAAAGTGTCGCCTATAGAGATTTTTAAGTACCGTAGTTTGTTGCCTTTCCATGTGCAAGCATGACATGTTAGATATCTATTTTTTTTTTTTAAATCAGAAAAATGGTTTATTGTGCCAAAAAATAAAATTCAAGTACAAACAATATAGATCTACATACATGAGAAATGTACAGAATACCAGCACATGAAGACAAGTTCCTTACATACGTTAGCACTGAGGCACAAGAAATAAACATAAACCAAATACTTTTAAACTAAAGTAGCAAAGTGTCGGGTGGGCGAGAAACCGCCTCGCCCCCCCACTGAATCAAACCTTAGGCCAACGGGCCACATCTGAGATTCTGCCTTCCACAGTCTGCCCGGATATTCATAATCGCTGCCCATCAGTAATGCAAACTCTCGTATCCAAAGTATAATGCCCATTGAAATATAGAGTACCATATACAAACAGGTTCTAGACCCGGGGGGAGAACATCACCTACATCTGCAACAACCGCGTCATAACTAGTCTCGGAGGTGCCAATCCAGGCGTCTCCAACCAGGGCTGCCAAATGGAGGTAAATTTTTTAGAGGCATTTCTGTGCTGATATGTATAATGTTCCCTTACAATAATAAGGTTCACTTGGTCGATCCATTGTTTCTTGGTTGGAACGTGTGGGGACAACCAGAATCTAGCTATCTGTTTCCTTGCTAGGTATAAAAGCCTGATCACTGCAATATTAACCGGAGGAGGGTATACCTCTTCGTCGACTGCACCTAATATGCATACTATGGGGTCCAATGGGACCCTAACCTGGAACACCGAGGAAACAACCTCAGTGACACTCCTCCAGAACCGGTGCAGCTTGGGACAGCGCCACATTAGGTGAATAAGCGATCCCTCCTCCCCGCAATGTTTGGGACACAGAGAGGAATCCCTCCTTCCCCAACGGAACAATTGAATGGGTGTGCGGTAGACCCTGTGCAACAGAAACAGGTGAGACAATCTATGCGATTGTGAAACTGAGGTCAAAGGACCTGCCTGTAAACAGGATTCCCATGTCTCCCCGTCAATGTCCCCCAGGTCTTCCGCCCAGCCTCTTCTACATGGTAAAGTCGCTGAATTCTGTATGGATGACAAAAGGGAGGAGTATATCTGGGATATCATTCCTTTTTTATCTTTGCCAGTGGATACATCTGTGAGCAGCCTATGACTGGTTAGTTGAAGAACAGAAATCCGACCCTGGGCCTGAAGGGCGTGCCTGAGCTGCAAGTATCTGTAGAATTGATGTCTAGGTAGATCAAACTCATTTTGTAGGTCCTGAAACGACTTAAGTACATTGTTATGGTAGATCTGGGCAATATTTTGAATCCCCGCCATTTTCCAAGACATGAAGCCCTCAAGCCTGAGGACTTCTATCAAATTCAGGTTGTCCCACAGAGGAGTGTCCGCTAGAAATCCCGAAATACCCAAAGTTGACTTAACCATAGCCCACAACTTACCCCAAGAGGACCACCGTGGGCGCCGCACGTGGCAGATGCGGAAAACCCACCTCCAGACACGCCAAAACTGACGCACCCCCGGATCCCACTCGTAACAGCGTGTCAATGGAGTCCTTGTCGTTTACCCGTCCCATGCCACACAGATGCTGTAATTGGGAGGCCAAAAAATAGAATTTAGGATTGGGGACCGCTGCCCCTCCCTGATCTTTGTCATATTGCAATGTGGACAATCGAATGCGGGCAACCTTCTTTTTCCAGATCAGTGATCGAAATAGGGAGTCTATCCTGGTGAACCAACGACGAGGTATCCACTGAGGGGAGTTGTGCATAATGTATAAAAGTTGGGGGCCCCACACCATTTTAATTAAATTAATTCGTCCTATTACTGATAACGGGAGTTTACACCAGGTATTACAAGTTGATTGCAAACGTTTAAAAAGGGGCAAAAGATTTTCCTCTAAATATTTCTGTGGGTTGGCTGACACTTGAACTCCCAAGTATTTGAAAGAATTAACCACCTGTAGGGACCCTGCAGCCTCTGGTAAAGAGTCAATTGGGCCATCGACAGGTAACAGGACGGATTTACCCCAATTAATCGAAAAACCTGACAAGGAGCCAAAGTACCGGATCAGCTCCATAGCCGTTGTGAGAGATGTGTCCACATCCCCCAGATACAATAGAGTGTCATCCGCGTAGAGCGAGATCTTCTCCATGCAGTCACCTCTCTGGAATCCAACTATCGAGGGGGAGAACCTTATTAACGCCGCAAGCGGTTCGAGAGCCAGTGCGAAAAGCAGGGGTGATAAAGGACACCCCTGCCTTGTGCCTCTATATAAAGAAAAGGGGTCCGTGAGGTCCCCATTCACCCGAAGCCTGGCCGTGGGGGCAGCATACAGTAGACGTACCCACTTAATAAAATTGTCACCTAATCCAAAACGACCTAGGACCTCCCATAAATAAGGCCATTCGACGCTGTCAAAGGCTTTGGCCGCGTCCAATGAAAGGATCGCTCTCTGGCCTTCATTATCAGCAGGTATTTGTAAATTAAGAAAAAGACGCCTGATGTTAATGGCCGTGGACCGGGAAGGAATGAAGCCGGACTGATCTGTATGAATGAGCTTATTTATGACCTTAGCTAACCTGGTGGCCAAGACCCTAGCCAATAATTTAACGTCAGTCATCAATAATGAGATAGGTCTATAAGAGTCAGCACTCTGGGCGTTTTTTCCTGGCTTCAGCAACAATACTATTATGGCTTCATTCATGGATTGAGGCAACGAGCCTCGCTCAAACGAGTCTATAAACACGCCTTTCAGGAGAGGTTGGGTATCTATTTACTCGGTGTGAAATTTAAATATGAAGTACTTGTGCGCTGCTATGGACCTCACAACCAACCAAAACTGATAAAATAAATACCAAAGAATAATATATCACCGTAAAAATACACATGAAAAAAGCTGAAACCATTAGCAAGTGACCTCAACACTCTAAAATAATGACAATAAAAATGGTGCGCTAATTTAATGAGCTGTGCAGCAAAAAAAGACAAAAATGCAGGAATAAGCGACAATGAGCGATAATGTTGTAAAACAATGATACGCTAATTCGAGAAGCTATGCAGCAAATATAAACAAACATGCATAAATGATTATCCCGAATATCAAAAAATAAATAAAAATGCAGTAATATTAAATGAAAAAGTGATTACGTGCGCCAATACAAGAAGGTATGCAGAAAAATAGACAAAAATGCATTCCTGATTAAAAAAAATAATAAATGCAGTGATATGTGATAATATGCGATAATATATGAAACGGTGATAAAGTGCACTAATTCAAGAAGCTAAGCAGAAAAAATGTAAAAATATGCAAGAATGACTACCCCTAATTTAAAAAACAAAAAAAACAACAAAAATACAGTATATACGATAATATGTGATAATATAAGAAAAAGCGATAAAGTACTCAGATGAAAAGTAGATGTTCATCTGATTCCCAAATAATACTTTGTACTTGCATCAAAAAGTGATGCAATGTGAAGATAAAAAAAAAAAAAAACGTCATTATTTACTAAACACAACATCGTCTTTCACATTATACAAAAAATTGGGCTAACTTTACGTTTTTTTTTTTTTAAATTAATGAAAGTGTCTTTTTCCCCCCAACAATTGCGTTTGAAAGACCGCTGTGCAAATGCCGTGTGATATAAAATATTACAACGATCGCCATTTTATTCTCTAGGGTCTCTGCTAAAAATATATACTGTAACTATAATGTCTTCCCTGATGTTGTAAAGCGCTGCGTAAACTGTTGGCGCTATATAAATCCTGTATAATAATATATATATATATATATATATATATATATATATATATATATATATATATATATATATATATATATATATATATAATGTTTGGGGGTTCTAAGTAATTTTCAAGCAAAAAATATGGAATTTAACTTGTAAACACCACATGTCAGAAAAAGGCTCGGGGCATGAAAGGGTTAATATGGTTTTGACAGAACATTTGAATTTTCAACTGCCAGAGAGCTAAAAATAGCTCAGCTCATGTTGCTATGACAACTTCACAACAACATGACACGGATAGAAGGAACTACCCACTAGCTGAATATCGTCATGGCAACACTGATGTCATAGCCTCCTAATGACATCACAGTGCAGATATGCAGATATGTCAATAAAAGACCTTCCAACAGACAGAAACTCACTCAAACACTAGGAGGCGACAGAGTAGCGGTGTTTTTGAATTTTCTGCATTTCAGCATTTTGTTTATTCTTCTAAGGCGAAGGAAGGAACAAAACAATGCCACAGAAAAAGCCAACCAAATTTAGGAAAGCAACTGGAGGAAAGGGTAGGGCAGAATTCATAAAGGAAAACTGCCTACCAGCCACACAGCCCCCAAAAAGGGATGTGTGGGGGAAATTAGATGGAGGGCGTAGGGGAGCTCAACCCAGATTGCCGTCCATTCAACCAAAAACAAAGAAAAATGCCATTGGTAGGAATTATATTCGAGAAATATACAATATACTGTAATGTATGTCTCCTACATATATACTATATGACTATATGTGTGAATATATATATATTATATATACATACATATATACACATACACATACATACACAGTAAAAACTTGGTTTGAGAGCATTTTGTAAGACAAGCAAAATGTTTTAAGAAATATTGCCTTGATATACAAGTGATGTCTTGATATAAGAGTAGCGTCATGTCACAACTGAGTATATAAAAAAAAAAAAAAGAGAGGAGCCTCTATAAGGGCCCTTTCACACTGGTGCATTTTTTGCCGCGTTTTCGCGGTAAAAATAGCGCTATTAAAACGCTCATAAAACGCTCCCCATGCCCCCTCCATTGAAATGAATTAAAAAACGCTGTAAAAACGCGGTACAAACGGAGCGTTAAAATTGCTGTAAAACACCGCGATTTTACCGCGTTTTTAATTCATTTCAATGGAGAGGGGCATGGGGAGCGTTTTAATAGCGCTATTTTTACCGCAAAAACGCACCAGTGTGAAAGGGCCCTAAGTGTAGCAATATGGTTACATTTAATGAAGGCACAACATTTACCACCTTTCGCTACACTTAGAGGTGCCTCTCTTCTCTTTTATACCCTGTAAAAAAAATGCTTTGATATACAAGTGCTTTGGATTACAAGCATGTTTCTGGAACAAATTATGCTTGCAATCCAAGGTTTTACTGTATTACATTTGCAACTAGACAATGCATTTCCTGAGGAAAATGCGAGTGGGAATGCTGAATAGCTGAATTGCTGAGCCCGCACAAAAGCCATTCACCATAACCACTACAGTATATTTAGGACATACAGGCAGTGTTCCTTCAGTACTTATAAAGCCTAATATCACACAGCTCCTTTCTCTATCTGCAATATAGAGAGTGTCCTGACTTGCCTGGTCGCCCCTCCCCCCTCAAGAGGCTTACTCCACATGAGGTGGGGGAGGAGGACTGCACTGAGGTAAGGAAAGCTATTAAGGGAATCAAAATACCATTAGAAACGCTTTCATCCACACACAAAATCAGTTATCGAAGCCTTCAAACAAAACGTAATAAATCCACAACCGTACATGCGATCGATACAGCGACTACACCGTTTGAAAGACATGGCCCTTGTGAACGCAGCGATATGAAATTTATGTTGATAAACTTAAAAATGTGGCCATGTCAGCGATTTAGAAAAGAGCGTGTTTGTGTGTTTTGCAGAAACATTTTTTAGATAATTTAACATGAGAGTCTATGAGAGAAGATTTCAGGCACTTGTCCTTTAGAAGCTCCAGGAACTAAAACTAAAATACGTATCACAAAACTGATCACATTGCCTGAAACCAGACAAGCATACCTACGTTTTGATATATAAATTGTGTATGACAAGTAGATCTTGTGGGCGTGAGAGCAATTTGTTCCCCCTTTTTTTAAAGATAATATTTTTTGTGGATGATCTCCACTCTAAAGGTCACATGACACACTCTAAACCTGCTCCATAGGATTACATTATAACCGATAAAAAAAAAATCGCTAAACGTAAATTGCGTTTTCACAAAAAACGTAAAAGATATCAATCTAAAAAGTCATGTTTGGATAGCTGAATATTTTGTGACCGCTTTAAAGTTTGTTTGGTGTCTGTAAGTGAAAGTATGAAGGAGCTGAAACTTTTGGCAGAACGTGTGTTTTGAAGCGGTAAAAAGCATGTTCTCATTGACTTCAATGTTAAAAAAAAGTGTCTTAAAGCTTAATATTTTAAAAAAGTATAAATAGTACAAAAAAACTTGAAGAAGTCCCATCGTTAGCTGAACGAGATGAACATTTTAAAAATTGAATGGTCTCAATAGCTGAAAGTATGCAGAAGTTACGCAGAGCCAAAAAACGTACGGAATAAAGGATAAAAATAGGATTTTTTGTACTCACCGTAAAATCCTTTTCTCTGAAGTCCATGGACGGACACAGCTCCTTAAATCTTGACAAGTGGGTTATGTTCTCTGTTTACAGGAGAGGACTAGGCAGAAACATGTTAAATAGTTAAATACATGTTACATTAACAGAGTTGAACAGCCCCGCCCAGGGGGCGGTCCCTCCAGACATAACCCTCCTCACTGCAGCTTGCAGCCTCAGTTCGTAACAAGCAGTACAAACCTAAAAAGGAGGGGTGGGAGCTGTGTCCGTCCATGGACTTCAGAGAAAAGGATTTTACGGTGAGTACAAAAAATCCTATTTTCTCTTATCGTCCATGGACGGACACAGCTCCTTAAATCTTGACAAGTGGGACGTCCCCAAGCAGTGTCAAAAAACGAGGGGTGGGAAATATATCAGTAAAAACAATTTTAACTTCACCCCAAAACAAGCAGAGCTCCTCAACGGAGGAGGTGCAACTTTAAACAGCCGCTGGCAAAAACTAGCGGCTGAAAAAAACATCATAAGATGCACTCACAGCAACCATGTAAATTCTGGAAAAAGCGTGAACGGACGAGCAAATCGCCGCCTCGCACACCTGTGAGACCGACGCATGATGTCGGGAAAAAAAAAAAAACCCAGGAAGCACCAATTGCCCTGGTCGAAAGTGCCGTGACCGGAAAGGGGGGCCCGCCCTTAGGAGCATAGGCCTGTATGACGGCCTGCGCGTTCCACCGAGAAATGGTGGTCGACGAGACCGCCAGGCCCTTTTGTGGACCAGACACCGACACAAAAGAGAGTCAGAAGCTCCGAAATGGAGCCGTAGTAGGCTGGTATACCCGCAAAGCGCGTACCACGCCTAAAGTATGAAAGGCCGAAACCTCCTTCGGAAGAAGGGAAGGTCGCGGGCGCACCATCACCTAATCCTTATGGGGGATCAAGCATGGCGGCTTGCAAGACAAGACCGCCAACTCAGAAACCCCTCTAACAGAGGTAAAGGCCACTAAAGGGGCCACCTTCTGAGATAGTGTCAAGAGAAAATCTCTCTGATGTTTACAAAAGGAAGGTTCCTGAAGAACCGAGAGCACCAGAGTCAAAACTCATGGGGGAAGAGATGGGCCAAGAGGGGAAAGTATATGACAAACCCCTTGCACACAAAAAAAGGGGACCCACCAGGGAACGGGCCGCAAAAAGGCCACTAAAAGAACACAGCCAAGGCTGAAATCTGCCCCCAAACGGTGCTTTAAGCAATTTTTAGATCCAATCCAAGCTTTAAAAACAGCAGGACCCTGGACACCGAAAGTACGCCCGTGGACGTCACTCCATCCCTTCGCACCAAGAGAGGTGCGACGGTAGATCCTCCGGAAGAAGACTACGGTGCCCTGTTGAGATGACCGAGTCAGACAGACCCTGGTCACCTAAAGTCTGGCTTCCAATAACCATGTTAAGCAAGTCAGTGACTGTACAACAGGAGGAAGTATGGGACCTTGAGACAGGAACCTCCTGCCCTGGCAATCGCCAGGGTGCCTCCGCTACCAGGCGCCCGATATCAGCGTACCAAGGACGCCGAGATTAATCTGGAGCGATTAGAATCATCGGGATCTCCTCAGCATCCACTCTGTGGAGCGGCCGAGGAAGCAACTACCATGGAGGAATGGCAAAAAATCACCGATACAGACAACACAGGGCCACCAGCGCGACTGACGCGTCTGTACAAGATCACTAGACCTGGCCACTAACTGACACCCTTGCGGCGGAGACAAGCTGCCAGGAGATCCATGCCATGTGAGGCTCACCTTCTGCAAGGGAGCCGAAACACCCCAAGCACAAAGACCAGTCGCCCTGGTCCAGCATCTGGCGACTCCAGTAGTCTGCCTGCCGGCATACCTGATGGTAGACTGAAGCCACGGCCGTGGCGTTGTCCGGCTGAAACCAGATCGGTCGACCACAAGGAGAAGCATAGCCTGATCGCCTAAAATAGTAGGACAATGAACAGTAGACAGCACCTGGTATTCCCAGGCACTAGCCAGGCCCGACCCTGGGTAGCTACCGAGACTAGACACATTCAAGGAGGTGTGGTCATAGGTCCACGCAAGTCCAGCGACTCAGGGCCGACTGGACCCCCCAGTTTTGTGAACCTCCAGGTTCACAACCCGTGAGCTGGCATTCGTCGTAAACACCGACCACTGGAAGGAAGGAACAACTTCCCGGACCGAAGAGTCGGGAATCTCTGTCACAAACTCAGAGAGACTCTGACTAGGTGGCGCACAGGAATCCAATGATTTCAGAGACAAGAGATTTTTACCACCTGGACAGTAGTTCCACTGAAAAACCAGGGTGTGGAACTGGGCATACAGTACCACCTTGAAGGAGGCTACCCACAGACCCCGAACCAGCAGGCGCCCGGAGAGAAGACCGATTGCGTGATGCCAATACCTTCTCCGCAGACTGAAGAGTCTGCAATTTCTCCAGGGGAAGAAGGACCTTTGCCACTGAGGAGTCTGGATCAACACTAGATACTCCAACGCTGAGTCGGAACCTAGCATGCCCATAATTTGAACCCTGGGTCGCACACATGTAGGGCAGGCTTGCTGCCACTGAGCTACACTTTCTGGCCTAAACGTTTAACATCCACCCGAATCTTCGGAGGGTCTGAATGGGAATAACCCATCCACTAGGTCGGAGACAGAAGCTGCTCTCAGAAGAAAGTCGTCAAAGTAGCCAATGAGGCAAAGCCTCGCTGTCCCAACAAAATTCAAATAAGTGCGAGCTCCTAGCTGAAAACCCATGGTGCTGATGCCAGATCAAAAGGGAGGGCCACAGGCTGACAGAGACCCTTCTCTCATCACGAAGCACAGAAAAAAACACTGTGACATGTGCAAAACGGGACATGCATGTATGCGTCCCTGATGTCCGAGGACGTCAGGACATCCCCCGGATGAAGCGCAGCTACCACCGAACAAATGGATTCCATGCGGAACTACCCGACGTTCACAAAGGTATTTAGGGCCTGAGGCCCATAGAAAACCCCAAAACTCTCATCCTGCAGGAAAGGTAAAATTACCTTGCAGCTTAGCAAATCCCACACTGCCCAAGGCAGACCGACGTGCCGGGAGGGGAAGACACAAGGACAGAACTTTGTTCTGTGGATAGGAGGAAACCCTATCTAGTACTCCGAAGAGACCACCTCGCAGACCCACTAGTCGGAGAGCAGGGAGGTTTCACTGAATTGTGAACCTGCAAGCCGCCCCTCCCACCTAGAGACAGGGAGGGAAGGCTATATACATTGGCAGGATTTGGGTGCCGGCGTGATCGGCTTATGCACCCAGGGACAGATTAGTCCCCCAGCTGGGCCTTTGACGGCCTGGGAGGGTTGCCCCTAAATAATACACACACATAGTGTGTATGTATATTATGTAGGTGTATGCACACATGTCTTTGGAGGAAACCGGAGTACCCGGAGGAAACCCACGCAGACACAGGGAGCGACAATGCAAGCTCCAGGCAGATTGGCGTCAGTGTGCAGATTGGCGTCAGTGTGCAGATTCGAACCAATGACTCTTTTGCTGCCAAGTAATGGAGTTAAGCACTACACCACCGTGTGCATAAAACCATTCTGAAACAGACGCCCTGGATAACAAGGGCGCAGCATTCAATGAAGCATCACAGACCTATATGAGGCCCTGGACCAGCTGGTCCGCTAGGCTAATAACCTCAGGAGAGAGTCGGTGCTCCTCCACTGTCTAGTGCAAAATGCTCACTCTGTGAGTTGTATACAGCACTAGGGGTCAGGACTACTCCAAGATGGCCGCCGAGCGTTCAGAACGCGGCCACAGGAAAATGGCCAGCACAATGTAAGCTGCGCCATAGCGTGGCTACGACAAAATGGGCGCCAATGGGAGTTTTCAATGTAATTGAAAAATCTCCCAAAAAATAGCGCCAGCGACCACTGAGACCCCAGTGTAGTGGCCACAATAGGCCGCAAGCCAGACCCCAGCATGGTAAACATGGAACGGGTCAGTACTTCGGATCTTCTATCAGTCAGATCCATACAAGCGGGGGTTCCCGCCCGGCGGTGAGGCACTACAAAAGCCCTCAGTGGCTTTTCTCATTCCGCATCTCAGAAATTATCAAAGAAGGGCACAGAAGGAAAAAACCTACACAGCGGTCTGATTTGTGTGATCCAAAAAAGACCGAGCCCTCGGCGGAAACCCAGCTGCACTATGCAGCTTAGGAGAGTCCCTTGCAGCAGTAAAAAGCGCACCCATAAATGCCTTATTCTGCTTTTTTTTTTTTTTTTTAACTAGGTACCTAGTCCATGGCTCCATAACAGAGCATTCCCCAGGGGATAACGGGGGAAGGGGGCACTCTTTTACCGCCCGCCCGCAGTCCACCCCCACCCTGGCACAAACTGTGTCCAGGACTAACAATAAAAACTCTGTGGGAATCACAGGTGCTAACACCTGCTGCCACCACCAGCATGTGGGGGAAGGACCCAGATACTGACTCCAATATTTACATATAGTGTGTATTATAATATGCACACCTGTCCATACAAATAGACAAAAGCTCCTAGAGCCCTATTCAGGGCCTCTCACCCACTTGCTGCGCTGACCAGGGGTAACCAGGGGACTCCCTCAAGAGGAGACTGCCCAGTGCTGCCTGTGAGAGGAAAAGAACCGTGAGGTAACTTCTGCAGGGACCTGTGTTTAAACAGGAAAAGCCTCCTAGGGCTGTTTTATTTAAGGATAAGACACAGATACAGCATAAAAAGCAAAACCGTTACAGGTGTCACCAATCAGTCAGCGTCTGCTGAAGTATAATCATAAACATCTGTGCTCAACACAGGGCTTTTTACCTCACAGGAAAGCCCAATACAAAAAAGAAAAAACACAGGCCAGATAACAGTCCCCTCAGGAAGGCCCCCTCCCCCCTGACAGCGGCAATGTTAGCAATGCAGCAAGGGAAAGGAGCAGGGAAGTAAGGGGAAGGGACCCCCGAACCCCAGGAATGCCCAGCTGTACCAACCCACCGAAGCAGGAGGGACTGTACTTACCCGTCCAAGCGAGGACTCGCTGACGCATTCCTGACAGAACTACAACCGAAATGGAGGTAGCTGTCGGCCCGGTCCACTGTGAGTGAGACAACACCACAGCCCAGTCATATGTGGACCTCGGAGCAAAGCTCACCGGCCACCTCAGGAGTCATGAGGTATGGCGTGGCAGACCAAGCCTCTTTGCAAAGGTGTGCCCACGCTTGCTGGTCGGACTGAGTAGACTACAAGGATCTATATTATCCAGCCTGTCTCTCAGCCAACAGTTGAAAGAAGATTCTTCAAGAAAAAGTAAAGTAAAATAAAATTTCTCCTCAGGGCGCTGGGCCCAAAGGGAGCCATACGTCCTTCTCCTTTGCTAGGCAGAACGAAACTGAGGCTGCAAGCTGCAGTGAGGAGGGTTATGTCTGGAGGGACCGCCCCCTGGGCGGGGCTGTTCAACTCTGTTAATGTAACATGTATTTAACTATTTAACATGTTTCTGCCTAGTCCTCTCCTGTAAACAGAGAACATAACCCACTTGTCAAGATTTAAGGAGCTGTGTCCGTCCATGGACGATAAGAGAAATTAAAATTAAGAACTAGAAAATGCATTTCCTGAGGAAAATGCGAGTGGGAATGCTGAATAGCTGAGCCCGCACCAAAGCCATTCACCATAACCACTACACTATCTTTAGGACACACAGCTCCTTTCTCTATCTGCAAAATAGAGAGTATCCTGACTTCCTGGTCGCCCCTCCCCCCTCAAGAGGTTTCCCCTCCCCCTCAGGTCAGTGAGGAGGAATATTGCACTGAGGTAAGGAAAGCTATTTATGGAAAGAAATAACATTGCAAACGCTTAATTCACAGACCAATACATGAATTACGCCTTCAAACAAAACGTAATAAATCCACAACCGTACATGCGATCGATACAGCGACTTCACCGTTTGAAAGACACGGCCCTTGTGAACGCATCGATATGAAATTTATGTTGATAAACTTAAAATTGTGGCCATGGCAGCGATTTAGAAAAGAGCGTCTGTGTGTTTTGCAGGAACATTTTTAAAATTTTTAACATGACGGTCAATGAGAGTGGTTTTGTCGCTCTTGTCCTTTAGAAGCTCCTGGAACTAAAACTAAAATACGTATCACAAAACTGATCACATTGCCTGAAACCAGACAAGCATACCTACGTTTTGATATATAAATTGTGTATGACAAGTAGACCTTGTGGGCGTGAGAGCAATTTGTTCCCCCTTTTTTTAAAGATAATATTTTTTGTGGATGATCTCCACTCTAAAGGTCACATGACACACTCTAAACCTGCTCCATAGGATTACATTATAACCGATAAAAAAATCACTAAACGCAAATTGCGTTTCACAAAAACCGTAAAAGATATCAATCTGAAAAGTCATGTTTGGATAGCTGAATATTTTGTGACCGCTTTAAAGTTTGTTTGGTGTCTGTAAGTGAAAGTATGAAGGAGCTGAAACTTTTGGCAGGGCGTGTGTTTTGAAGCGGTAAAAAGCATGTTCTCATTGACTTCAATGTTAAAAAAAAGTGTCTAAAAGCTTAATATTTTAAAAAGTATAAATAGTACAAAAAAACTTGAAGAAGTCCCATCGTTAGCTGAACGAGACGAACATTTTAATAGTTGAATGGTCTCAATAGCTGAAAGTATGCAGAAGTTACGCAGAGCCAAAAAACGTACGGAATAATAAAATTAAAATTAAGAAGAAGAACTAGACAATGCATTTCCTGAGGAAAATGCGCGTGGGAATGCTGAATAGCTGAATTGCTGAGCCCGCACCAAAGCCATTCACCATAACCACTACAGTATCTTTAGGACATACAAGCAGTGTTCCTTCAGTACTTATAAAGCCTAATATCACACAGCTCCTTTCTCTATCTGCAATATAGAGAGTGTCCTGACTTGCCTGGTCGCCCCTCCCCCCTCAAGAGGCTTTCTCCACATGAGGTGGGGGAGGAGGACTGCACTGAGGTAAGGAAAGCTATTTAGGGAATCAAAATACCATTAGAAACGCTTTCATCCACACACAAAATCAGTTATCGAAGCCTTCAAACAAAACGTAATAAATCCACAACCGTACATGCGATCGATACAGCGACTTCACCGTTTGAAAGACACGGCCCTTGTGAACGCATCGATATGAAATTTATGTTGATAAACTTAAAATTGTGGCCATGCCAGCGATTTAGAAAAGAGCGTCTTTGTATGTTTTGCAGGAACATTTTTAAAATGTTTAACATGAGAGTCAATGAGAGTTATTTTGGCCTTCTTGTCCTTTAGAAGCTCCTGGAACTAAAACTAAAATACATATCACAAAACTGATCACATTGCCTGAAACCAGACAACAATACCTACGTTTTGATATATAAATTGTATATGACAAGTAGATCTTGTGGGCGTGAGAGCAATTTGTTTCCCCTTTTTTTAAAGATAATTTTCTTTTTCAATGATCTGTGCTGTAAAGGTCACATGACACACTCTAAATCCCTTCCATAGGATTACATTATAACCGATTAAATTTTCTGAAAATATCACTAAACGTAAATTGCGTTTTCACAAAAACCGTAAAAGATATCAATCTAAAAAGTCATGTTTGGATAGCTGAATATTTTGTGACCGCTTTAAAGTTTGTTTGGTGTCTGTAAGTGAAAGTATGAAGGAGCTGAAAGTTTTGGCAGCACGTGTGATTTTAAACGGGAAAAAGGATGTTCTCATTGACTTCAATGTTAAAAAAAAGTGTCTAAAAGCTTAATATTTTAAAAAGTATAAATAGTACAAAAAAACTTGAAGAAGTCCCATCGTTAGCTGAACGAGACGAACATTTTAATAGTTGAATGGTCTCAATAGCTGAAAGTATGCAGAAGTTACGCAGAGCCAAAAAACGTACGGAATAAAGGATAAGAATAAAAAGAACTAGAAAATGCATTCCCTGAGGAAAATGCGAGTGGGAATGCTGAATTGCTGAGCCCGCACCAAAGCCATTCACCATAACCACTACACTATCTTTAGGACAAACAGCTCCTTTCTCTAGCTGCAAAGTAGAGAGTATCCTGACTTCCTGGTCGCCCCTCCCCCCTCAAGAGGTTTCCCCTCCCCCCAGGTCAGTGAGGAGGAATATTGCACTGAGGTAAGGAAAGCTATTTATGGAAAGAAATTCCATTACAAACGCCTTTTAATTCACAGACCAATACATTAATTACGCCTCCAAACAAAACGTAATAAATCCACAACCGTACATGCGATCGATACAGCGACTTCACCGTTTGAAAGACACGGCCCTTGTGAACGCATCGATATGAAATTTATGTTGATAAACTTAAAATTGTGGCCATGCCAGCGATTTAGAAAAGAGCGTCTGTGTGTTTGCAGGAATTTTTTTTAGACTTTTTAACATGACGGTCAATGGGAGGGCGTTTGAGGCACTTGTCCTTTAGAAGCTCCTGGAACTAAAAGTCAAATGCCTATCGCAAAACTGATCACATTGCCTGAAA
This sequence comes from Rana temporaria, assembly GCF_905171775.1. Lineage (NCBI taxonomy): Eukaryota > Metazoa > Chordata > Amphibia > Anura > Ranidae > Rana > Rana temporaria. Next base: position 147,263,908 of record NC_053497.1, on the reverse strand, counting down.
CCAGACAAGCATACCTACGTTTTGATATATAAATTGGGTATGACAAGTAGATCTTGTGGGCGTGAGAGCAATTTGTTCGCCCTTTTTTTAAAGATAATTTTTGTTTTCAAAGATCTCCACTCTAAAGGTCACATGACACACTCTAAACCTGCTCCATAGGATTACATTATAACCGATAAAAAAATCACTAAACGTAAATTGCGTTTTCACAAAAACCGTATAAGATATCAATCTAAAAAGTCATGTTTGGATAGCTGAATATTTTGTGACCGCTTTAAAGTTTGTTTGGTGTCTGTAAGTGAAAGTATGAAGGAGCTGAAACTTTTGGCAGAACGTGTGTTTTGAAGCAGGAAAAAGGATGTTCTCATTGACTTCAATGTTAAAAAAAAGTGTCTAAAAGCTTAATATTTTAAAAAGTATAAATAGTACAAAAAAACTTGAAGTCCCATCGTTAGCTGAACAAGATGAACATTTTAAAAGTTGAATGGTCTCAATAGCTGAAAGTATGCAGAAGTTACGCAGAGCCAAAAAACGTACGGAATAATAAAATTAAAATTAAAATTAAGAAGAAGAATAATAAAAAACGAATATCAATACTGGGAATGCTTATTAAGCATTCCCACTAAATATCAATACTGGGAATGCTTATTAAAGCATTCCCACTAATTAAGAAGAATAATAAAAAACGAATATCAATACTGGGAATGCTTATTAAAGCATTCCCACTAATAATAAAAAACGAATATCAATACTGGGAATGCTTATTAAAGCATTCCCACTAATAATAAAAAACGAATATCAATACTGGGAATGCTTATTAAAGCATTCCCACTAATAATAAAAAACGAATATCAATACTGGGAATGCTCATTAAGCATTCCCACTAATAATAAAAAACGAATATCAATACTGGGAATGCTTATTAAAGCATTCCCACTAATAATAAAAAACGAATATCAATACTGGGAATGCTTATTAAAGCATTCCCACTAATAATAAAAAACGAATATCAATACTGGGAATGCTTATTAAAGCATTCCCACTAATAATAAAAAACGAATATCAATACTGGGAATGCTTATTAAAGCATTCCCACTAATAATAAAAAACGAATATCAATACTGGGAATGCTTATTAAAGCATTCCCACTAATAATAAAAAACGAATATCAATACTGGGAATGCTTATTAAAGCATTCCCACTAATTAGCAGCAGAATATGTCAGTTGGCTGACTCTTCAGTTGACTGTTGGGCAGCCAATCAGATTTGAAGGTAACAGGTATCAGGTGTGAAGGAGATGCACAGATCTGACAGGCAACCCAATTGCAAACGAAAGGATTGCACATGGCAGGCTGACAAAGCTACTACCCCCATCATTGTCACTGGGAGTAGTCATGTGGAAAGACGTGTCCTGGGCTCTGTATGGGGGCTGCAGGAGCAGAAGAAGATTCCTTGTGTTTTATCATATCCAGAACATAACTGCCCACAGGACTCATCCTCCTGCTCCTGCAGACCCCCCACTCTGTATTGTTCAATTATATCATTTTAATGAGATCGCTATATAGATTTCTACCTCTAGATCATCACTAGAGTTCAGGTGGCCCCCTTGTTGTATCAACTGCTGAGATAAAACCAATATAGAATATTGGAATGATTATTAATTAGGATAAGCAGAATGATGGGATTACAATGAGAGGGAGGAAGAGTAAATCGCAAACATACTAAGGAGGAAGCACAGCCTGCGTATGTAATGTAGCCAATGATATTCATTTAGATATGTAAAATCAAAAGCATTTAAAATGTCCACAGATTTTGTGTAACATCATTAAATGAAGTGTAAATAGCAGGAATGAAAATTGTTTTTTTTTATATTTTTCTCTTTTTCCAGAAAAAAATTATGGCAAGACTAAAGAAACAAAGAAGAAACATGGACCGATCACAACCAGCAGTGCCACGGAGGAAGAACTCTACAAACAATCGATACAAAGATTAACTTTCCATGCAGTACTTGGAGGGGGGTCCTTTGGGAAAGTGGTTTTGGCCTCTCATGAGGCCCTTCAACAAAAGCTGGCCGTTAAGATCATTAAAAAAAGAAAACTACTGCAATGTAATTCCAAGGAAATTTTTGCAGAGCGTGAAGTACTACAAATGTTCAGGAACAACCCCTATATCACTAAGCTGTACGGAACATTCCAGACAAATGTAAGTCTTTATCTTCCAATGTCTTTATCCTATTCCTGTACTGCGCCCCCCTACTGCTCAAGACCCTCTAAAATTATTATTAAAGTTACAACTTTATTGGGACTCAAAACATATAGAAGGTTAAGCATCCCCCCTACCCCAGTGACGGGGAGTAAGTGCCAAACTGTGAGAGGCAGAGGGGAGCCCCACTTGTACCCACACCAGATTTTTCTGAGGGCTCCAGGTGTGGTCGGGGAAGCAGTATAGGTAAGAGCAGAACTCTAGAGCGCCTCCTACAGGGCTGGAGGTTGGTGGAGTAATCTGTACAGAGTAGAGGTTTTCTTTATGGAAACCATTTATTGAGAGGCTGCCATTGCTGACCTACTTTTGAAATTGCTAGTTGCCTGGCTGCTTCTGGCCTCAAACATTGAAGTCACTGAGCCAGAACCAGCCTGCAGCTAGGAGGACTGGAGAAGTCAGGCCTCCTCATCTATATGAGACTTCCAGAATGGTGACCAAAGTAATGAAGTGACTGGATCACCCTAATAGCCAGAAAAGACTAGTATTGTGATCAGGATAGTCCAGTCATGGCGGCCTATGTATTTCCTCTTCTCTCGAAGGAAGATTCCACATTGCAGGGTCTGCCGGTGTCTGTGCCTTCCTATATTCCCCCACAAAGTGAAATCTTATTGTCTCTAATGTAACCTTTATCTCTTATTTTCACACAGACTCATCTGTTCCTCATCATGGAATTCCTGAGCGGAGGAGATCTTCGGAAACTGATAGAAGCTTCAGCCCCACTTGAAGTCAACACCATAAGGTAAGTCCAATGACAGGGTTGTGATGGAGTTGGGGGTGGCTGACCACTAAAAACAGTCAGTGACTCAGTCAGGCCCCTCCCACTGAGCCCCGTCCAACTACACCCCTATGTACTATAGGGGGAAGTCTCTTCATCTTTACTTTTATTGGTCTGTGATGATTTTGATTACTAATTCATATTTTTCTTTCTCCTTCAGACATCTCACTGCCGAGATCATCTGTGGCCTGCAATCCCTGCATGATGGTGGGGTCATCCATAGGTAAGTATTGGATTAGCTGACTAACAATCACCCCTTGGCTTCTGCTATTTCTTGATGAATCAGGAAGATGTAAAGTCTCCTTCCATCTGCTGAAGACGTCTCCCTGCTCGTGTCATATTCCACCTAATGTACGATTTATACAAAATCCAGCAAGAGGAGTGAGACCTCCTCCTGATGAATATAGCAAGTGGGCCGAGCTGGAAACAGAGATATTCCTGTAGTTAGATATAAAAGAAGCCAATGTCCACCCATCAATCTTCATTCTTCTTTGTATACATGTATATTTGTATCTTGGGATATGCAGAGCTAACGGCTCAATTCTTTTCTTCACAGAGATCTCAAACCGGAGAACATTCTACTGGACAGCGAGGGACACATCAAGATTGCGGACTTTGGCTTGTCACAGAACGAAGTCTTTAATTACAAAAAGATCAGAGGATGTATGGGTACAAGAAAGTACATGGCCCCAGAGGTAAAATTCCTGATATCCTAGTATTAGACTGAATTGTAATGTTTATTATGGAATATAGAGAAGACATAAAGGGGTTCCCCTTTCATTAAATGGAGAATTCCTCCACTGGGGTTAGACCATCATGAGACTGGTTAGTTTTACCCTACTGATGATGTGTTGTTGCAATAGTAATCTTGCATGGAGTCATCTGTGTCCTCTACCTGGCCTAGGAATGTTCTCATCCTTTTTTCTCCTCTTATGTTTCTACAGGTCGGCGATGATTTGTCATACACTACCACAGCGGACTATTTCTCCTTGGGAGTGATAGTGTATGAGATGGCGCTGGGCAAGCATCCACAGGAAGGAAAGGTCGCGTGGAAGAATATCATGACCCCCAATGATCCAGAATATATGGACTCTGATCTCCATAGTGTCCTAGTTGCGGTAAGTATATGCAGAGCTTTGCCTTCTCTTTACACATAAAACTCTTTTCAGGTTATGTAGACCATGTCAGGCATTCAGAACACACAACTATACATTGTTCCCGACACACATTCATGTGGCTCTTAGCAATACTTTCAGCACACTGACTGCTTAGTGGAAGGATCTGCCTTTACTTATCGTCCCCCTGAGCAATCTCAGTGTCGTCATAAGGAAAGCAGCAGCCCTTGTGTGCCTTTAGCAGTGGAAGGGTCTTAGACATTACACCACCAAAACTGAAAATCCTATCACAGAGGATGGGTAAGAAAAGCAGCAGCCCTTGGGTTCCCTGAACTATACATTGCAGAGGTTGTTTAGGATTTGACTTTTCATGCTCTATATGGTTCCTTTGGAAATCCAACTGCGCATACAGAAAATTTGGGACATTTCACACATAGTGCGGCGACTGGTGTTTTTCTGCATTGAAAGAACAGCAGTCACGGCTCACACTACAATGCAGCTAGGAGCTGAGCTGCAGTTATCTGCAATAAAATGCATACATTCTGAACTTTATTGCAGCATTCTGAGCTGGATCACATGTCACCATAGCACACCGCACTGCTGTAAAGTGACATGAATGAAGTGTCACTTTGTGCACTTCAAATAAAGTTTGTAGAAAAAAGGCAGCTGTGTAATGCACTGAAATGCACACCATACTGCCCCCTACTGCTGGTTCACTGCAGCCAGAGTGGATGGCTGCCGGACACTGAACTGCGCTGCTCTCTGTTACTGTGGGAATGGGCCTTTCAATTCCTGGAGATAATCCTTACACAGACCGCAAATATAATTCCCCTGGAACCGCCATCTCTGGAAGAACAAATCATGGCAGTTGCAGAATTAACAGAAAGATCTTTTTTTTTTACATTCTTCATAACAATTCATTGTGAACTCTATTGTGATTTAAATAAAAAAAAAACAACTGAATTTTCCTTATAAACCTCGTATGAAGTAACATGACATAAATAATCCAATCATGACATAGTGGCAGGCTTACAGGCAAAAGTAAGGAAGCTGAAATAAGTCACTGTCAGAATCACAGATTACAATGGGGAGTTCTATTGGTCTCATATTATTGTTCTCTCTGTGTTTCTCATTATATCTTATATTTTCTGCTTTACAGTTCTTATGTGGAGACCAGGATGAACGGGAACGCCTGGTACGTGACATCAGACAGAATCCATTTTTCAAGACGATTGACTGGGCCGAGGTGGAGAAACGAAAGTTACCCCCAGCATTTAAACCAGAACCGGTAAGTATATGAATAATGGAGGGGTCTATATACATTGGCGGAGGGGAGATTTTCAGCAGCATCTAAGACGTGTATTTTGTCCAGAATTCTCCCATTTGTGATCACTGCACAATCACATGGTCTGAGGACTTATCTGAATGAATTCTGTTTATTATTGGTGATAATTAGTGTGTATGCATCAGATGCAACACTTAGACCTGCTTTATTTAACTTGGTGATCCTGCCAATAACACATTTCCTGTCCTGGGGTGACAACACTGATTTACTGTATCTATGGAGAAGAAGTGTTGTCATCCTAGCCTGATTAGAACTACAAGCACCTTCACCTCTCCTTATCTCTATTGCATTGAGCGGTGTTGCTTTGTAGTTCACAGACAGAAGCTGAGAAGGCAGATAACATTGACATCTCAGATCATGGCACAGGAACTTACAGGGGGGCTGGAATTGTGACAGGATTAACAAGCATTGTTCTGTGCCTGCAGATGTATTTAGCCCAAAAAAACAAAACAAAAAAAAAATGAATGCAGCCTCCACCTCTGAAGCCCTGTACACATGATCAGTTTGTCTGATGAAAACGGACCGATGGACCGATCGTGTGTGGGCCCCATCGGTTTGTTTTCCATCGGTGAAAAAAAATAGAATATGTTTTAAAATTTTCCTATGGATAAAAAACGGATAGAAAAAAAACGATTGTCTGTGTGGAAGTCCATCGTTCAAAAATCCACGCATGCTCAGAATCAAGTCGACGCATGCTCAGAAGCATTGAACTTAATTTTTCTCACCACGTCGTAGTGTTTTACGTCACCGCGTTGGACACGGTCGGATTTTTGACTGATGGTGTGTAGGCAAGACTGATGAACGTCAGCTTCATCGGATATCCGCCGAAAAAATCCATCGGATTAGATTCCATCAGATATTCGATCGTGTGTACAGGGTTTGAGAATTATCTGGTATAGATGTTATTGGGATTAGATCTACATCAATGGTGTGTTAATGCAGTGCTTCTTCTGACCACTAGAGGGAGCTTGGGGTTAAAGGATTTCCCTTGGGGGTAATCTGCTGCACATCGGGGGTTGGGTTCACTAAGTTTTGTCACCACTTTCTGTATCAATCAGAAACACTAACAAATTTATTTTTCTCTTTCCAGATTGTCAACGAACAGGAATATTTTAAAACGATTATGGAGAAATTTATGGCCTGTGAATACCGATACATTCCGTTGAGCAACAAGGAAGATGCCAAATTTAAAAACTTTTCCTACATCTGCGGAAGTCTGAAGCAAACAATAACGTCATCTCTCCACAAGGGAAAAAATAATTTCACGCGGTAGTGAAGTCATAACAAAAAAACAAACAAACAATGTCCACCTGCAAGGTGATGCCATAATGTGCTAGTATCCATCTTATCACAAATTATGAAGTACTTACTATAAAACCAAGCCCTCCAGAGGAACGTTGTCACCGCTAACAGGGCTTCCATCTTCACCCGCTCTTCCCTCGGATTCACAGACTCCGGCCGTTTGAATGGACTAGCCACAATGATGTCACTCCCACGCATGTACATGGAAGTCACGGCCGTGACACAGAGCTCTAAAGGGATACCAAGAGCATGTGTTCCTTTCAAAGCACATATGCCGGTGACATCACCAGCTGCAGCAACATCGAATATCTCCTAACCAATTCACTGTACCTATAGGTAAGCCTTATTATAGGCTGGAGGTACAACTGAAGCCAACTTTACTACCACTTTACACCACGGATACACCCCGTGTAAATGTGGCCTAAACGCTAAACAAAAATGTATATAGTCTTGATGTGCGAACCTTAGAAACCCCAAAATGATTATTCAGAGACAATCCGATCGCCTTAGGGGGTCAGGAAGGAATTTTTACCCCTTTGGAGACCACCTGACCAAGGGGGTTTTTCGCCTTCTTCTGAATAATCGTAAGGTTTAGGGGTCTGAGCTCTGCACTACGCACAGAGCTCAGGGTTCAGGATTGCATTAAGCACAGAGCTCAGGGTTCAGGATTGCACTACGCACAGAGCTCAGGGTTCAGGATTGCACTACGCACAGAGCTCAGGGTTCAGGATTGCACTACGCACAGAGCTCAGGGTTCAGGATTGCACTACGCACAGAGCTCAGGGTTCAGGATTGCATTAAGCACAGAGTTCAGGATTGCACCACGCACAGAGCTCAGGGTTCAGGATTGCACTACGCACAGAGCTCAGGGTTCAGGATTGCACTACGCACAGAGCTCAGGGTTCAAGATTGCACTACGCACAGAGCTCAGGGTTCAGGATTGCACTACGCACAGAGCTCAGGGTTCAGGATTGCACTACGCACAGAGCTCAGGGTTCAGGATTGCACTACGCACAGAGCTCAGGGTTTTCAGGATTGCACTACGCACAGAGCTCAGGGTTTTCAGGATTGCACTACGCACAGAGCTCAGGGTTCAGGATTGCACTACGCACAGAGCTCAGGGTTTAGGATTGCACTACGCACAGAGCTCAGGGTTCTGCCCATCCTCAGCTCTGACCTCACCTGCACCAACCATAGAGCTTCACCATGTCCCAGTAGATAGATAGATAAGATAGATAGACAAGTAGATCGATATGGGGGGCGAGCAATAGATATATAGAAAGATAGATGGGGGTGATAGCTTGATAACAAAGCCCTGGTGGCCTAATGGATAAGGCACTGGCCTCCTTGGTCAGGGATTGTGGGTTCAAGTCCCACCTGGGGTGATATCTTGCTTGTCTCTTATACAAAGATAAAGGGAGGATGAACAATAAACCCATCATCAAGAAGGAGATTTTCCTCTCTGTACTGCATGACATGTGTCAGTCCCAGAAGTTTCCTTTCCTGACGCCTTAACAATATATGTGTGCAATCACTACCTCACGCTGGGGCAGACTCCATGGATCATTTGGTCTTTTTCTGCCATCACTCTATGTTTCTTCCCAGTAAACTCTCCCCTCCCCCTCCCCCTCCCTCCCATATAATGGAATTTTTATTGCAGAAGAGACATACTTTCTCCTCTGTGGTAAAGTTTCTTACCTGCTTAACCATAACCCCCAACATAGTTTTTAGTGGGGACAATAATTGCCCCAGCATGAGAGATCAATTGCTCCAATAATAACCCCAACATTGGTGTCAGTGGCTGCAATCGGAGGAAGTTTGAATTACCTGTCATTTCCATATCTTACATCAGTGATTCTCACCCTTTAAAATTCTACACAAATCTCGAGACCTTCCATCCAGTGCTGATGGAGATGGGCAAACAAGGATGCTGTGTATGCACCCGACATCCTCCTTATCAACCAATGATATAACCACAACAATTGGTTGTTATGATGCTGGCACCTGGAAGGTTGTAGTGGTACCAAAGACAAACAATAAGCTATTGCACTGACTGTAACCCAACCGTCATGGAGCGGGGCACATAAAAGGGTCGGGAGAGTGTTAGGGAACACCAGGTAAAATGGATGCAGCTCCTCTCAAATTATCGTATTTATCGGCGTATAACACGCACAGGGGTATAAAACGCACCTTAACTTTAAGAGGGAAGTTTCAGGAAAAAAACTTTCCAGAGCCCCCTGCGTATAACACGCAGGCACAGTTTACCCTCTATTTTCAGGGTAAAAAAGTGAATGTTATACGCCAATAAATACAGTGGGCCAGATTCACAGAGCAAGTACGCCGGCGTATCTACTGATACGCCGGCGTACTTTCAAATTTCCCGCGTCGTATCTTTAGTTTGAATCCTCAAACCAAGATACGACGGCTTCAGGGTTCGATCCGACAGGCGTACGGCTTCGTACGCCTTCGGATCGTAGGTGCAATACTTCGGCGCCCGCTGGGTGGAGTTTGCGTCGTTTTCCGCGTCAGGTATGCAAATTAGCGATTTACGACGATCCACGAACGTACGCGCGGCCGTCGCATTTTCTAACGTCGTCTGTAGTTGGCTTTTTCCGGCGTATAGTTAAAGCTGGTATTGTGTGGCGTATACATAGACTTGCCATGTTAAGTATGGCCGTCGTTCCCGCGTCAAATTTTTTTTATTTTTTTGCAAGTCGTCCGTGAATAGGGATGGATGAGTTACTCACGTCTAATTTCAAAAATGATGTCTTTGCGACGTCATTTCGCGCAAAGCACGGCGGGAAATTCTAAACGGAGCATGCGCAGTTCAATCGACGCGGGGACTCGCTTCATTTAAATGAATCCCGCCCCCTAATCGCCGATTTGAATTCCGCCGCCAGAAATACACTACGCCACCGTAACTTTCGGCGCGCAATCTTTCAGGATTCAAACCAAAGCCGGAAAAGTTACGGCGGCGTAGCGTATCTCTGATACGCTGCGCCTATCCAATTCTATGTGGATCTGGCCCAGTAGGTCTTGAGATGCTCATACACATATGAAAAACAAACACAAGAGGGCGCCTCCATTCAGGTGTAGCGATTAACCACTTCAGCCCTGGAGGATTTGGCTGCCCAATGACCGGGCCACTTTTTGCAATTCGGCACTGCGTAGCTTTAACTGACAATTGCGCGGTCGTGCAACGTGGCTCCCAAACAAAGTTGACGTCCTTTTTTCCCCACAAATAGAGCTTTCTTTTGGTGGTATTTGATCAACTCTGCGGTTTAAATTTTTTGCGCTATAAACAGAAATCTGCGCACCTCTTTATGGTGCTTAGGGCAAGTCTTTGATCCACCCCACGCTGTAGAAACTGAATAAGCCCGTGGGCGCCACTCCATCTCCTCACACAGAGAGATGTAGGCCTTCCATGTGCGATGATAGATCTTCCGAGAAGAAGACTTCGTGCCCTCAGCATGGTGGAAATTACAGAGTCAGACAGACCCCGGTCCCTCAGTACCTGACTTTCAACAGCCATGCCGTTAAAGCCAGCGACTGTAAAGCAGGATGAAGAATAGGACCTTGCGACAGAAGGTCCTCTCGCATTGGCAGTTGCCAAGGGACATCCGCCACCAGGCGTACAAGGTCAGCGTACCAAGGTGGCGCCAAGGCCAATCTGGAGCAATTTGAATCACCGGGATTCCCTTGGTCTCCACCCTGCGAAGCAGACGAGGAAGAAGCTTCAGCGGGGGGGGGGGGGAAGGCATATATCAGCCGATACTGTCCCCACGGAGCCACCAACGCATCCGTCGCGTCCGCCCAGGGATCCTTGGACTTGGCCACAAACCTTAATACCTTACGATTGAGTCGAGAAGCCAGGAGATCCACGTCTGGCATGCCTCCTCTCCGGCAAAGTAGCTGAAACACCTCCGAGTGTAGAGACCATTCTCCTTGGTCCAACATCTGGCGACTTAAGTCCGCTCTGCCCACCGAAGGATGTGAGCGACCTCCAATGCTGCAGCCGAGCTTCTTGTTACTCCTTGATGGTTGCCATACACCACCGCCAAGGCGTGGTCCGACTGGATCCTGACTGGACGTCCCTGAAGCCTCAGAGACCATGTGGAGAGGCACAGTCTGATCGCCCGAAGTTCCAACACATTGATCAGCAGACAGGATTCTTCTTGTCTCCATCAACCCTGTGTTGACTGAACACCCCAGGCAACCCCCAACTGGTCAGGTTGTCGTCCGTCGTGATCACCGTCCAGTGAAAAGGAAGGAACGACTTTCCGGACTAAAGGGCCAAAGATCTCAGCCCCCATACCGGGAAGCCTTCTCTAGTTGACTCACCCGAATTTGACAATCCAGGGACAATGGAGACTTGTCCCATTTGGACAGGAATTGCGCATACGGTACCGCCTCAAAGGTGGCCACCATGAGACCCAGGACTCGCATGCAGAAGCGCAGTGTCGACCACTTGCGGGATGCCAACAGCTTCACCATTGAACGAAGAGTCTACAACTTCTCCAAGGGAAGGTAAACTCTTGACTCTGAGAAGTCCAGAATTAAGCCCAGGTACTCCAGGCGCTGAGTCGGCACCAACACCGACTTCTGTATGTTCAATACCAAACCAAACTCTTGAAGAGTCTGACTGGCGATCGCCACATCCTCCTCTAATTCTGAGCCCGAGGCAGCTCTGAGCAGGAGGTCGTCCATTCCTCGCTGTGTCAGTAAGGCCAGAATCGGAGCGAGCAACTTGGTGCTGATGGAAAAATGAAAAAAAAAAAAACTGCGCTAAAAATACTAAAAAGGGAACAACTATAACACAATTACAATATGTTCGATTTGAGAGCTGCGATTATCATGTAAACAATTGGTACAATAACAGAATAATAAAAAAGAAATAAATCGCGCTACTGTCACGTACCTTACCAGAGGCCGAAGTGCTGAGAGGGCTTCCCTTGCGACTGAGTGCAGAACACCCCCTGGAGGTGAGACAGGGGGTGCTGTGCCCGGAGATGCAGGGGTTGCCAGCTGCGACTTGCTGAGAAGGTGTAGAAGCTCAGCTTATCCACCAGGAGACGTAGTTAGGCAGGGGTACCACGGAAGTACCAGATGAGGTAGGTACGCAGGAAAACCCAGGGGCGGAGTCAGGAGCCAAGCCGGAAGTCATGCACGGGAAGCTGGATGTAGTTGGAGTAGGTCAGAAGGCAAGCCGGGGTCATACACTGGAACAATCAGGCAGGAACAGGATGAGGGTAATCCGAAAGACAAGCCGGGGTCATACACTGGAGAAGTCAGGTCATGCAAGCCGGGTCGTCAACGGGTAAACAGGAACACAGGAACAAGGGCTCAGGAACACACAAAGGCCAACGATCATGCAGCAGTTGGTAACTGCTGCAGCAAGTCTTTAAATAGGGCACCGACGCCAGGAGTCCCGCCGCATTGCGTGTGTACTGGCGCACACACGCGCGCAGTGAAGAATACAGGATTTGCAGAGTTGTTGCCCGTTTGCGCGCGCATGCGCGTTGCGCGTGTTTGCGCGCGCATGCGCACTGCGCTTACTGGTCCGTGAAGAGCACGTCTGACAGCTCTTCCACGGTTGGTTCCCTGACAGTGCCCCCCCCTCAGGGGCAGCCTCCGGATGCCCAGACTTACTTGCTTGCTTTTCTGGATACTTCCTGAAGAATTCAGCCAACAGTTTAGGGGCATGAACATCCTTTGCAGGTTCCCAAGAGCTTTCCTCGAGAGAGTAGCCCTTCCATTTTACTAAATATTGAATTCGTCTACCTCTCTTTCGACTATCCAAAATGGCTTCCACTTCGAATTCTGTGTCCTCACCCACTGTAACTGGAGGCGGAGGTGGGTCTTCTCTTCCAGGAAAGGAACCGGTAATGGTTGGTTTGAGAAGTGAGACGTGAAAGACTGGATGAATCTTGTAGGTATTTGGCAGGGATAATTCGAAGGCCACAGGATTACATTTTTTTCTTAATTTCGAAAGGACCAATGAGCCTAGGACCCAGTTTCCGGGATGGGCAGGACAGTTTAAGGTTCAAAGTGGAAAGCCAAACCTTGTCTCCTACTTCCAAAGTCGGACTCTCCTTCCTCCTTCTGTCATAGTATTTTTTTATAGTCCTCCTGGGATCTTTGCATAGTTTCTCGAAGAATCTGTAAATTGTCTTGGAGAAAGGTTAATCTGTCTTGTACAGCAGGCACCGTTGCTTCAGGAACGGTATTGGGCAAAAAGGACGGATGAAAGCCGTAATTTGCCCAAAATGGAGACTGGTTAGTGGTGGAGTGTACCGAATTATTGTATGCAAATTCGGCACATGGAAGTAGGGCTGCCCAATTGTCCTGAGAGGAGGTGGAAAAACAGTGGAGATATTGCTCTAGTGTTTGATTGGTTCTCTCTGTTTGGCCATTACTTTGTGGATGATAAGCGGATGACAAGCAGATTTCGATGTTCAAGGCTTTACAGAGAGCCTTCCAAAATCTTGAGGTAAATTGCACCCCTCTGTCGGATACAATACTACTGGGCAGGCCATGCAATCTCACAATGTCCTTGATAAATGTATGTGCCGTGTCCATGGCCGAGGGGGTCCCTAATAACAGCAAAAAATGGGCCATCTTCGTTAGCCGGTCGACCACCACCAGGATCGTGGTAAACCCTTCAGAGGGGGGCAATTCCACTATGAAATCCATAGATATCGCTTTCTCCATGGATGGTCAGGGACAGGTAGCGGTCTTAACAGACCCCAGGCTTGCGTGCGGCTTCCTTTACTTCTGGCACAAACTGTACAGGAACTTACAAAGTCCTTGCAATCCTTCCTCAGGTCCGGCCACCAATAGGATCGCTGAATCAACTCAGAAGTCTTATGGACCCCAAAATGACCAGCAAGCTGGTGTTCATGAAGGGTCTTGAGAAGCTGAAGTCTGGCTCCCTCAGGTACAAAAATCTTATTTCCGTGCCACAGGAGCCCTTCTTGTTTTCTGAATGCAGAACTCTCGGATTCAGGACATTGAGCAGAGGCTTGTTTCAGAGCTGACCTTAGGTCGGGCTGAATAAACAAAAAATTCTGGGGGGACAGGATGGTGCTAGGAACGACAGTCTCTGGAGTTTCTGGGAACATGCGTGAAAGGGCATCTGCTTTACCATTCTTGGACCCCGGGCGATAGGCAAGATGAAAATTAAATCTTGAAAAGAATAAAGCCCATCTGGCTTGCCGTGGTCTTAATCTCTTGGCAGATCTGAGGTACTCGAGATTCTCATGGTCTGTAAATACCATGACGGGATGAGCAGCACCTTCCAGGAAATACCGCCACTCCTCTAAAGCAGTCTTTATTGCCAGTAACTCCCGGTCCCCCACGTCATAGTTCTTTTCCGGCTGGCTCAATTTTCGGGAGAAAAAGGCTATTGGGTGTAACAAAGCTTTAGGGCCCTGTCGTTGAGACAGAACGGCCCCTACGGCAACTTCTGATGCGTCGACCTCGAGGACATAAGGTAGCGTTGGATCCGGGTGTCGTAAGATGGGAGCTGAGGTGAACAGAGTCTTTAGTTTACTAAAAGCCTCCTGGGCCCCCTGGGTCCACTGAAAACTGGTATGCTGGCGGGTCTGCTGGGTAATGGGGGCAATGATGCCAGAAAAGTCTTTAATAAACCTCCTATAGAAGTTTGCAAACCCGATGAACCTTTGGATGCCCTTCTTATCAGTAGGGGCTGACCATTCCAAAATAGCGGACACTTTGAGGATCCATGGAGACTCCAGTCCAGACGTGGAAATGATTAGACCCAGGAACTGTATGGAAGATTTTTCAAACTCGCACTTTTCCACTTTTGCGTAGAGCCCGTGCAACCTTAATGTGGCCAGTACCTTCCGGACATGGGTTCTGTGTAATTCCAAGGTAGCAGAAAAAATAAGAATGTCATCTAAGTAAACAATAACAAAGTAATCTAGGAACTCTCTAAAGATGTTGTTCACGAAATGTTGAAACGTCGCCGGGGCATTACATAGGCCGAAAGGCATAACGAGATATTCGAAGTGTCCAAAACGGGTTCTAAAGGCAGTCTTCCATTCGTCCCCTTCCCGGATGCGCACAAGGTTATAGGCACCTCGAAGATCTAGTTTCGTAAAGACTCGTGCAGTACGGAATCTTTGAAAAAGTTTGGGGATGAGAGGTAGAGGGTAGCTGTGACGGTATCGGTATGATATCCCCGTCAAGCATGACCTCCTCTCCATACAAGACCATCACAGGATCCCCCACACATGAGTCAAGACTGGATGCTGGAACCAAGACTGAGTTTAATGTTATAACACACAGCTTATATGTCATTTCCAAAACTGTTACAATGACAAATCTCCGCCCCCCTCACACTGGGGCTTCCATACAGATGAGTAGGCAGACACGACGGAGCCGAGTCTGAAAACACATTTTCTTTAGATAATGACATCAGTGGAGTTGAGTACTAGTTGTACTAAATACATTAACTAGACAACTCGACCCCGCATATAGAGAGATAATTACCACAATGAAGCAATCAGAATAATTAACACAAGCCACATAAACACAGATCTCCTTCACACAACACAATAGATCAATTAACCTTTAGAAATAGTGAGGGGACATTAGCACTTCAATAACCGGATGGTAATCACAATGGCAAGCAGGGAGAGCATTAGACTGAGACATATAGGCAAATGTATCACAATGGCCCCCCTTTTTCTCCCTGCTCCGGAAAACCCGGTTGGACCTTCCCTGGTCCAGTAGGGTTGACGGGTTCAGAGCTTTTAGTCCGAGGTTAACTCCGTTTGGCATGACTGACCTCCCTTGGCAACTGCTTCAGACTCAGGTATGCCACCGGGTCGTCAGATCACACGCCGGTCAGTCCCCAAGTCTTTGTGCGATCTGCAAAGTCACCAGAAGTCAGTGTGAAGACGGCGAATGGGTCTGTGCGCCGCCATCTAGGTGTCCCGCTATGGGAGGGGCAGGTTATGGCTCTGAAGTGACAGTCACAGGAGATTCATAAAAAGAAAAAGTTATATTTGTTGAAATGCTGTAGCACTGGTGCTCAGAGTCCGGGGGGGGGGGGGGAGGGGACTCAGAGCCCCATAAGGTCAGCCACCCCCTGCTCCCTCCGCAGCCGCCGGTTCTCCTCTTTGAGCTTCTCCAGCTCCATCTCCAGTTCATGGAGCCTGGGGGGGTCAGCCCGCTGTGACCTCAGGTGGTTGTTCTCCTCCTCCATGCGGCTTATGCACTCCTCCAGCTCTATGTACTCACGGATCAGATCCTGCTTGCTCATGTCCTGCAGGCTCTCCACGTGGTCCTTCATCATCAGGAACTGGGTGGTGGTGTAAGGGGCCACCGGTGGGCCCTTGGCGAACATCTCGGCCCGCATCTGGGGCGCCCGCTGCGATTCCATCTCCTCCAGTCGCTTCTTCTCCTCCCTGGTCCGCTGGTTATATGACTTTCAGGACCTCTTCTTCTTGGAGGGTAGCTGGCGGTGCCTCTTTCTGCCCAGCTCCCTCCAAGGCCCCTCCGGCTCATGGCTGTCGCCCATGACCAGCTGACAATGGTGTTCCCTGTTGTCCATAATAACAGATTGTACCATGAGGGCTTCGTAAGGGGTGCCCAATGGTTCTTCCTGACCCAGCTCCTGGGGATCCCAAGCCGAGTCTACACAATGGGCTGCTGCTGGTGGGCGGTACCCAGGTTGAGACCAATTTGACCTGGTGTTGTCATTCATGGGGCAATTCTGCTTGAAGTGACCCAACTGTTTGCACCGGAAGCAGCGTTGTTCGTTGTCCTCCTGGCGTGGGTAGCGAGGGTTAGATGTCATCGGTCTGTTAGGCGGTTGGTATCTAGCGGCTGGTGGGTGTGAGGGCGCCATTGGTCGTGGAGGTTGTACCCGTGGTGTGACCTGGTTTGTCTTGCGAGTATCCGCATATTCATCCGCCAACTTCGCGGCCTCTGGTAGAGTCATGGGCCTGCGATCTCTCACCCAATCTTTGGGTGAGAGATTGCTCCAGGAGCATTAGTTGCAAAATGTCCTCTGCGGTGGTGGCCTAGCTGCTGTTAACCCAGTTAGAGGCCGACAGGGACAACTGGCATGCCCATTCCGCGTAAGAGTCTTTCGTGGTTTTGCGTGAGTCCCTGAACTTCTGTCGGTGGGACTCTGGGGTTACTGCATAACGAGCCAGGAGCACTTCTTTAACCCGGGCGTAGCTATGGATATCCTGATCTGGCACGGTCCGGAAAGCATCAGAAGCTTTGCCTGACAGTTTGCCTGACAATATTGCAACCCACTCTCTTCTAGCTATTCGGTGCAGGTTACATTGTCGCTCAAAATCCGCCAGGTAGTTATCAATCTCACAGTCCTTTTCATCAAAAGCTTTAAAAGCGCTAAACGGAATCTTCCTTGTGTCTGCTGTGCTGTACTCACTGTTCGGAGAAGGTGCGGCTGCTTGTTGGACTGCTGCCAGTTTTAACTGTAGTTCTGCGTTTACTAACAGGTCCATCACTTTCAGCACCACATCCGGCGTTGGGTTCGGGCCGAACCATGCTAGCTTCTCTCTCATTAGCTTGTTGGCTGGCGATTCCTCCTCCTGAATCACTGGTGTCTCCATCTCTTGTACCGCTGGCGTTGCTGCAATCCCGTTCTCCTGGTCTATCTCCATTGATTCTGCTATGATGACCCGTTCGGTTTTGTTGCTAGCAATCCTTCCACGAACTTACAGTAGTTCTTCCAGTGTCTGCTTGGAATCCCTGGGGTGTAAAGGAGAGTAGAAGGGAAAATCCCACTGCTGCCACCAATTGTGACGGTATCGGTATGATATCCCCGTCAAGCATTCCCTCCTCTCCATACAAGACCATCACAGGATCCCCCACACATGAGTCAAGACTGGATGCTGGAACCAAGACTGAGTTTAATGTTATAACACACAGCTTATATGTCATTTCCAAAACTGTTACAATGACATATCTTCGCCCCCCTCACACTGGGGCTTCCATACAGATGAGTAGGCAGACACGACGGAGCCGAGTCTGAAAACACATTTTCTTTAGATAATGACATCAGTGGAGTTGAGTACTAGTTGTACTAAATACATTAACTAGACAACTCGACCCCGCATATAGAGAGATAATTATTCTGATTGCTTCATTGTGGTAATTAACACAAGCCACATAAACACAGATCTCCTTCACACAACACAATAGATCAATTAACCTTTAGAAATAGTGAGGGGACATTAGCACTTCAATAACCGGATGGTAATCACAATGGCAAGCAGGGAGAGCATTAGACTGAGAGATATAGGCAAATGTATCACAGTAGCGATTCTTGATGGTGATTTTATTGAGTTCCCTGTAATCCACACAGGGCCTGAGGGTGTGATCTTTTTTCTCCACGAAGAAGATCCCGGCACCGGCTGGAGAGGAAGATGGGCGGATGAACTTCTTTTCTAGGTTTTCGTCAATATATTGACGCAAGGTCTCGAGCTCAGTCTCTGAAAGTGGGAATATTCGCCCAAAGGGGATTTCTGCACCAGGCAACAACTCAATAGGGCAGTCATAAGGACGATGGGGTGGTAACGTATCGGCCTTCTTTTTGTCAAAGACATCTAGAAAATCATGATAGACTGACGGAACATCTGGGTTAGAAGTGGAGACTGGCTGGACGGTGAGACAACTGGGATGAACTATAAGCTCGGGCCTCATGCAGTGCTGGCGGCAGTAACTTGATTTGAAGGAGATACTCCCTGTGCTCCAGTCTATCTGTGGGCTATGTGCCCGTAGCCAAGGGAGTCCCAGGATCACAGGAAACATCGGTGAACAGATAACATCAAGACAGAGGAACTCTTGATGACCAGAATCAGTTGAGGTGAATATAGGGTAAGTCTCTTGGGTAACAGGCCCTGAACAAGGTGGAGATCCATCAGCTAAATGAATCTCAAGTTTATGCGTCTTGTTCCGCAGAGGAATTTGGTAGTCTTTAGCAATGGAAATGTCCAAAAAGCAACTACAAGCCCCGGAATCGATGATTGCTGGGAATCTGACCTCCCCACTTGCCAACTGTAATGCGACATGGAGAACCAGGTGAGTTGAGGGGTTCGGAATTCGGAGATGCAGCAGGTTGCGGGGGGAAGATCTACAGGGTCGGATTGGACAGTTGGAATGAAGATGTCCGGCCTCTCCGCAGTAAAAACAAAGGTTCTCCTGCCGGCGATGAAGTCTTTCATTGGGAGTCAGGGCAGGGCGAACCATGCCAACCTGTATAGGCCTCCTATTGAACGTGGCCGAAGAGGAGGGCGCGTGAGCGTCTGGAGCCGTAGACTGATAGTGAGAGGGCCGGCAGGCACGCTCAGACAGACGCTCCAGCAGGCGCCTGTGAAGTTGAATGGCGAGTTGAATGAGCCCCTCCAGGGTGGCAGGAGCCTCTACTCGTGCCAGTTCGTCCTTAATAAGTTCAGACAAGCCCAGGCGGAATTGATGCTTGAGGGCGGCCTCATTCCATCCCGTGTCTGCAGCCCAGTTACGGAAGTCCACCGTATAGTCCTCTACAGGGCGACGTCCTTGTCGTAGAGCATGGAGAACTGCCTCCGCGGTGGCCGGACGTAGAGGATCATCGTATAAGGTGGCCATAGCTTTAAAGAAGGAGTCCAAAGTGTTGATGGCGGGGTCTTTTCGTTCCAATAACTGATGGGCCCAGGATTGGGGTCCCCCAGACAGCAGAGTGATAACGAACCCCACAGTTTCTAAGGCAAAAGTCCTTGGCTGCATGATACTGTCACGTACCTTACCAGAGGCCGAAGTGCTGAGAGGGCTCCCCTTGCGACTGAGTGCAGAACACCCCCTGGAGGTGAGACAGGGGGTGCTGTGCTCGGAGATGCAGGGGTTGCCAGCTGCGACTTGCTAAGAAGGTGTAGAAGCTCAGCTATCCACCAGGAGACGTAGTTAGGCAGGGGTACCACGGAAGTACCAGATGAGGTAGGTACGCAGGAAAACCCAGGGGCGGAGTCAGGAGCCAAGCCGGAAGTCATGCACGGGAAGCTGGATGTAGTTGGAGTAGGTCAGAAGGCAAGCCGAGGTCATACACTGGAACAATCAGGCAGGAACAGGATGAGGGTAATCCGAAAGACAAGCCGGGGTCATACACTGGAACAATCAGGCAGGAACAGGATAAGAGTAATCCGAAAGACAAGCCAGGGTCATACACTGGAGAAGTCAGGTCATGCAAGCCGGGTCGTCAACGGGTAAACAGGAACACAGGAACAAGGGCTCAGGAACACACAAAGGCCAACGATCATGCAGCAGTTGGTAACTGCTGCAGCAAGTCTTTAAATAGGGCACTGACGCCAGGATTCCCGCCCGCATTGCGTGCGTACTGGCGCACACGCGCGCGCAGTGAAGAATACAGGATTTGCAGAGTTGTTGCCCGTTTGCGCGCGCATGCGCACTGCGCTTGCTGGTCCGTGAAGAGCACGTCTGACAGTTGTTCCACGGTTGGTTCCCTGACAGCTACCCCTTAACCATGTGGTAAACTTAATTATTAGAGTCACCAAATTAGGAATACCAGAAAAACAAACAAAATTAGTGATGTACAAATATGTGACTGATGGCATATAGTATTGTATCACTTCGTATATACAAAAATAAAACACATCAGTTGCCATTTATAAGCAATCTCGTGCCAATCAGTGAAAATATACCAATATTAATGTAACACTAATAGGTGGATTCAGAAAGAGTTAGGCCGGCCTATCTATAGATACGCAGCGTAAGTGTAAATATGCGCCGGCGCATTTTTGTTCCGTACCCACAGAACAAGATACGCCTGAAAATAGGCTTCCTCCGACCGACGCAACTTCTCTACGCCGGCCTAACTTGGGCGCATATTTAGGCGCGACGCATCTCGCGCTCACATTGATTTCCTATTTAAATATGCAAATGAGGAATATACGCCGATTCAAGCATGTAAGTGCGCCCGACGCAGGCTAAGCCCGGTGCGCGCAAGTCGTACGTCAGGCCTAAAGTTATTCCATCAAAAAGGTGGAATAACTTTGCACCAGACGGGCACAGGTCAGCTGGAGAGCAGCTACAGCAGCAGCGTTACAGACGAGCTGAGCAAGCTGAGCACCCACACTTGCAGGACAACACATCTGTGTGCCAACATGCCAGGGGCAGGCGTGCTCCTAGCACTACTAATGGGTCCACCGACTCGTAGGAGGGCACGGGAGAGGATATACCGCACGCGCATGAACATCTTTGGCATGGGGGAATCAGAGGTGTTTCGCATCTTCAGATTCAGCCCTGATGCCATCCAGGAATTAGCCAGAACCCTGCATGATGACATCACCAGCAAGACACATCGTGCACATGCAGTGCAGCCACTGGTCAAGGTACTGGCAACACTGCATTTTCTTGCAAGTGGATCTTTTCAGCGTACAAGTGGAGTAGTGGCTGGGATGTCACAATCCACCATAAGCAGATGTGTGCACCAGGTTGTCCCCGCAATCCTCAAACGCATGTCCCACCACTTCATCAGACCCACCCAGGAGCACCTGCAGCAGAAGGCAATGGAGGATTTCTACAGAATTGCAGGATTCCCACGCACCGCGGGGGCCATTGATTGCACACATGTGGCACTACAGCCCCCCGTGACACAGAGCACATATACCGCAATCGGAAGCACTGGCATTCCATCAACGTACAGGTGATAGCGGATGCCCAATACCTCATATGGCATGTCTGTGCCAAACACCCAGGGTCCAGCCACCATCCCAACAGATTTTGAACAGAACATGTATGGGGACAGCTGGCTGGTTGGTGAGTGACATGGGAGTCAGGTATGACTGTCCACCCCCATGATGCAGACATCACAAGGGGCATATGCACGACTAACATCCTCCTGTCTTTTCCCTTCCAGGTGACTCTGCATATGCACTTGGACCCAATCTCATGACTCCATACTGGACTCCCCAAACCCCAGGAGAACAAAACTACAATGCTGCACACATACGTACCCGTGGAGTGGTGGAATGCACCTTTGGCCTCCTGAAGTCCCGTTTCCGATGCCTGGATAAGTCTGGGGGGACCCTGTTGTATTCCCCAAACTTTGTGTGCCAGATCATCGGTGCATGTTGCATTCTACACAACTACGCCATGAGAAAGGGCCTGGAGATTGAGCTACGTGATGACCTGACCCCCGAACCATGCAATCCCCCCCTAACCGAGACTATCCGGTCTGCTGAGGGAGCAGCAGTCAGAAGACGCCTCACAGAACACACACATTCATCATGACACAAGGAGAATGCACGCATGCACACCACTGTGGTCCCTAGCACACACACCCCACATCCTCATCACATTGGATTAGCCCAAGTACACCGCACAGGACTTGGGAGCAGCAACGCCGCGCCAAGGCTCCAATTATGTTGCTGTACATTCATACACCATTCACACGGGTCGTGGGGATAACTTCTCCCCAACGACTGAGGGTGACAAACCTTACTGGCAGGAGTGTCACCCCCCCACATTCACACACCAGTCACACTGTAGCAGCACTCCTCACCGTGTGCTTTCCAAAAAAAAAAATAACTCAGGACCTGAGCATATAAAAATCAAAAAACTCATCACCTGAGCATATAACTAAAAGTCCGAGAAAAAAAAGGCAGTTATTTTGCCTGACAGCGGCTGCGCCTGCTGGCACCTCTCTGGCTCCTCAGCTGCCTGGGGGGAGCCTGGGGTGGGGGGGTGGGACATCTGGAGGTGGCTCATCCCCGGGTGGGCCACTCCTGGCAGGTGATGGCTGCCTGCCCTCCAAGGCCACCGCAATCTGCCTCAGAAATCCGTTGGTCTGGGCCTGCATCCTCAGCTGCCGGGTCATGTTATGCCGCCAAGTGCGTTGCCCCTGTCTCCCCTCCTCCTGGATGGCAGCCGTGTTGGCGTTTACGGCCTCAATAAGGCTATCTACCTTGTTCACCAGGTTGACAGTGGTGGCCTGCAGGTCCACCACACAGGTGGCCACTGCAGAGCTGTTACAACTGCCATCCAGCACTGCCTCATGGATTTGGCCAGCCTTATGAGCCATCTGCTGCAGGTGCCCGGCTATCTCCCCCATATGCCGGGTCTGCTGGCTCTGGTCCAGGGCTATTTGGTCCTGGAAATTAATGGGTACACCCTTCGTCTTCCGCGTCGCCTTTCTTGGGGCAGAAGACTCAAGGGAGCGGGTGTATGGGGAACCCCTTGAGGTGGTTCCCCTGCTGGTGGGAGACGCAGAGGGGCTTCTCCTGATGGGGGTGGAGGTATGAGAGGGCCCATCTATAAAACTGGACTCCTCTATAATGAGCCCAATCTGCCCAAGGTCCACAGACTCCTCCACCACCTCCTCGAGAGGAGAAGTGTGGACACTCCCCTCCACCGCAGCATCTTGGGGGTCTTCCTGAGGCTGCTCCGGGGAAGATGTGGTGGGACGGCCACCGCCACCAGATGGGCCCGCTCCCTCCTGCACATCTGTGGATGACACAAAGCAGTCACATGTTGGGGGACCCAAACACTTGTCACATGTTCCCTTCCACCCCCTCACATGCTACACACCAAATAGGGGATATAAAACACTTACCTGTCCTTGAGGCATCATCCCGGGAATCAAACCCCTCAACTCCCTCCAAA
This sequence comes from Rana temporaria, assembly GCF_905171775.1. Taxonomy (NCBI): domain Eukaryota; kingdom Metazoa; phylum Chordata; class Amphibia; order Anura; family Ranidae; genus Rana; species Rana temporaria. Next base: position 147,240,450 of record NC_053497.1, on the reverse strand, counting down.
TGCTCCCTCTGCATGCACCGAGCGACCTTCTCCTCATCCGGGGTCAGTGCAATGTTGCAGGGTGGTCCACCCCCCGTGCCACTCTGATGCTTACGAATAGTCGAAAGCTTCTCCCGCACACGGAGCCGCAGGTCATTAATTTTTTTGTTAATGTCCTTGCCGCTGCGGGTGGCATTGCCAAGGGCACTAACTTGAGTGGCTATTGTGTCCAGGATCTCTTGCTTCCTGGCGCGGGTGGTATCCCGACTCTCCGCAACCATGAAGGAAGCGATCATACTGCTCCATACCAGCAATAACTATTGCCCTCTCATGTGGAGAAAAGTTCTTCCTTTTGCTGACGGAAGCAGCCATCGTACAGCAAAAGAAGCAATACCAAACGAACAGCAAAATTACCTTGCTCAGGGGGGGAAAAGCAGGATGTAATTTTGCGTCGGACGGACGCATGTCTGGGCCTATTTATGCGCTCGGCGCAAGCCGGTAGGCCGGCGTACAACGGGAAGTTCGGCCGGCCTAGTTGTGAGCATGCGCACAAGACAGCGATCAGACTTAGACATCACTGTGCATGCTCCGTTGAAGATAGGCCGGGCGTAATCCACTGCACCACGCTCAGACAATCATTTGCATAAGTTCACACCCACTTACACTTACACCGGCTTACGCCTTCAAATTTAGGTTCGGCCGGCGCAAATTGGATAGAAAGTGCTTTGTGAATCATCTATTTTGCTCTCCGACTTATGCCGGCGTAGCGCATATACGTTGCGTTACGCCGGCACAAATATGCGCCCATCTACCTGAATCTAGCTATATAATTGAAAATGAACATCAAAACTAGTATAAAAATCAATAAAGGTCTATATTAAAATCAAATAAATCAGAAATGTAGTCCATAAGTGCTTAATCAATAGATGCTGTACACGCGTGCTCTGTGCCAAAATCCAACATCTGATGGAAAACGTGTCCAAAAAACGGTGATAAATCCTCCACCAATCAATAAAAGTGTCTCCTTACCGGCTTGCCATGATCCCTTATGACAGAGAATCATTAAGCGCATATAATAAAAGGATCTCACTCCCACCATGCAGCTCAGGCAGACTTGGGCCCAGATTCACAGAGAGGTGGGCGCACATTACGCCGCCGTAACGCAAACGCAGCGAGGAGTGGCAAGCACTGCATTCAGCAAGCTATTGCTCCCAACGCTGCGTCGGCGTGGCGTAGGTTTCGAAGGCCGGCATAGGTGGAAGTGGGCGTGACCCCATGCTAACGATGGGGCGAGCGCCGGACAGGTACGCCGGCGTGGCACAGTGGTTTACGCCCGGCGTATCACGACCGGCGCATGCGCCGTGAAGTGGATGCATGCACAGCACCCCTCTGCGCATGCTCACAACCACACCGGCACAACCGCCTAAGATACGCCGGCCCACCGCCTATGCCGAGAACATAAGTACGCCCAGCCAGACGCACATTCAGCGCAAAAGTACGCCAGCTTCTGTTCTCTGATGGAGACGTGCTTTTCTGATCTGAGCCAGATAGTGAATTTGAAAGGGAGAAGAGGAAGAAGAATTTCTCTGTGGGTGAGAGGGCGATCCTGACCTCTGCCATTGCCAAGTACGATACGTACCTCCATGGCGCACAGAGCGGGAGGACCAGCAAGGCCAGGAAGTTGGAGATCCTGCAGAAGGTGACCCTGGAGCTAAACGCCCTTGGCCATGAAACCAGGACCTGTAAGGAGGTTAAAAAAAAAATCAACGACATGCGTCGCGGGTCAGGGAGAAGCTGGGCAAGATGAGAAGGCACCTCAGGGGCACGGGAGGCGGACCAGCTACTACTGTCAAGCTGACAGCTGAGGAGGAGGTGATCGCCAGCTGCCTGAAGCAGGAGAAGGTGGAGGGTTTTGACTCCAGCGAACAGGACTTGAGGAGAGGCAAGTGTGTTTCATTCCCCATCCGGTGTGGAGCATGTGAGGGGGTGCAAGGGAACATGTGACAAGTTTGTGGGTCCACCAACATGTGAATGCTTTGTGTCATCCACAGATGTGCTGGAGGGAGCTTGAAGAGGATACCATCTTTGCCGGTCCCTCTGAGACGGTGGACCCCCTGACGACCTCGACGCCCATCAGGGGAACCCCCTCAAGGGCTACCCCGGCCAGAGGAGCCCCCTCAAGGGCTACCCCGGCCAGAGGAACCCCCTCAAGGGCTACCCCTTCCAGACGGACACAACCGGCTACTTCTCCCAGGAAGGCTCTGTGCAAGACCAGGGGTGTAGCCGGATCCCTCCAAGAAGGGCTGGAGTGGGAACAGGCATGCCAGACACGCCACATGGCAGATATTGCGATTGACCTGCACCGAGTGGCTGACAGCCTGGCCTCCTTTGTCGGGTCCTCGGCAAAGACCCAGGCTGAGTGCACAGTGGCTGTGCAGGGCACCGCAGCCGCAATGCAGCAGTGCCTCACCCAACAGGCTGCACATACCATGGCCATCTCGGACTGCCTGCACGAGGTGAATGCCTTCATTACCTTCATTGTGCTTTTAAAATCTGTGCCTCTATTCACCTGTCTGCTGACCTGCCTTTTGTGGACTGCTTATTTGATCGCCTTCCATCTGTGGCACCAGCTGATCATCTCCGCCTGACGCTGTGAGAGTGCGACGAGAGGGGGAGGAGCCAGCGATCACCTGACCATCCAGGAAGTACTTACATGGCGGCGGCACCCTGCTGGGCCAGATAAGACATTTACCTTCATTGTGCTTTTAAAATCTGTGCCTCTATTCACCTGTCTGCTGACCTGCCTTTTGTGGACTGCTTATTTGATCGCCTTCCATCTGTGGCACCTGCTGATCATCTCCGCCTGACGCTGTGAGAGTGCGACGAGAGGGGGAGGAGCCAGCGATCACCTGACTATCCAGGAAGTACTTACATGGCGGCGACACCCTGCTGGGTGCCGGCGGCGCGCCGGAGGCAAGCCCGTCCGGGCCCGTCTGGGTCCGATCGGGCCCGGTCCTGGCACGCCATGCTGGCCTAATGCAGCCCCACATGGCCCACACCTTAAGGACACCATCTTGTGAGTTGACGGCACCTCGCCGTCTTTACAGTAAGATGCAATTGACTCAACTAGATCATGTGGACTATACTATTTCAAAAAAGGTTAAGAATGTTTGCCTGTCTAACAGGATTTTCAGACACCCTGCCAAAAAAAAACATTCTTTGGTCGACCTTCCACGGGTGGGACTGATCAATGCTCGATCAGCATACAAGAATGCATCACAGATCCATGAGTTAATTACTGAAAATGACCTTCACCTGATGGCCCTGACCGAAACCTGGTTCTCCTCAGGAGGGCTGGTTCACCTGGATGAGCTCATGCCCGAGAATTACAAGATTTTAGCTAAATGTAGACCTGTCAAGAAAGGGGGGGGGGTGGCTGTAATTTATAATGAGGACTTAACATGTATAGAAGTTTCTTCAGCACCTTTTAAGTCATTTGAGCACCTCCTCACCCAATGTAGTCTAGACAATAACCTCTCCATCTTGCTTGCAGTGGTCTACCGTCCACCCGGCTATGATAGCTCCTTTGCGAATGAGCTCTCAGCTTTTGCTCTACATTGCCTAACTTTATGTGACTTTTTTATTTTAATGGGGGATTTTAATATTTGGTTAAATGTAGAACATGATAAATTGGGACAAGAAGTATTGGCCGACATGGAATCCCTGGGTCTTTTGCAAACCGTTTCTGGGCCAACTCATGATAAGGGCCATCAGCTGGATGCCATATTTTGTTCTAAGAATCTGATATGTAATACTCTTTCAAAACAGGTGATTTGGTCCGACCACTTTTTCTTGTCAGCCAATCTTAACTATGAAATACCAAAAGGTAATCCCCCTGGCCCACCAATGGCAGTAACTGAACCTTATAGGAAGTTACATGACATCAAAACCCCGGCATTTACAGAAGCTTTTCATTCATGTGTAAATATCGATCCCGAGGATGTAGATCTGGGCTCCTTTGAAAAGAGTCTTTCTGCCCTCAAAGCCAAATTAGACGTGTGGGAACTTAAATTAAATACAATTTTGGACATTGTTGCTCCTTTAACAATGTCTAAAAATCGCCACAGGGCTGGCAAAAACCAACCCTGGTACAGCCCCTCCTTGTCTACCATTAAAAGGAAATGTCGGGCACTAGAACGCCATTGGTATAAGACCAAAAACTCGACTGACAAGAGGCAGTAAAGAATTCAATGCCGACCTTATACACAGGCCTTAAAATGGCAAAAAAAGTTCCCATTATGGTAATCTTATTGATAACGCCGATAACAGTGCTTCGGGACTTTTTAAAATCGTTAAAACCTTATTCTCCCCTACGCAGAGCCAGGTGAATATACCCCATTCGCAGGCTCTGTGCGACAATCTACTTAATACTTTTGTTACTAAAGTAGCCGACATACGCTTAGGCATAGGACAACTAACTCCTTGGAATATCCCCAATCCTCATCCGACCCCCTGTCACTCTTAGGGACTGACTCACAGAAACCAATCACTTGCCCCCCCCCAAACCAAATTCCTTAGTGCCCAATTCCCTGTCGTCCTTTTGTAAGGTCAGCCGGGAACATCTTCTAAAATCTATGGCAAAAATTAAGGCCTCCTACTTCTATGGTGACATTTGTCCAGCCTGGCTCTTGAAGAAGAATGCAGAGCCGGTTGTGAATGACCTCCTGATACTTGTCAATCTTTCTCTAACCCATGGCGTGTTTCCGGCTCGCTGGAAACATGCCATTATCACACCAATTTTAAAAAAAAAACAACTTGGACCCTGGCTGTCTTTCTAATTACAGACCCATTTCTGCTATAGGTTTCCTGGCTAAACTGGTGGAATACGAAATTTTTCTCCAACTTCAATCGTACTCGGAGACAACAGGTCTGTTCCACGACTCGCAGTGCGGTTTCTGCCCGGGCCATGGGATTGAGCTCACGATTCTTTCCACCAGAGAGAAGCTGCTCGGAGTCAGGGACGCGGGGGGAGCGGCTGCCTTGGTGCTCCTTGACCTCTCCGCGGCCTTTGACACCGTGGACAACGCTATGTTGATTGCCAGGCTTCGGGACGAGTTTCAAATTACCGGCTCCGCTTCACATTGGCTTTCAGACTTTCTCACCCACAGGACCTTTCAGGTTAAAACCGGTCCTTTCCTATCTGCCATCAGCACCCTGAGTTGTGGGGTGTCACCATGGCTGTTTAATGTATATCTTCGGCCGCTTGCCAGTCTGCTGGACACCCATGCAGTGTTTAATTGGTTGTACGCAGACGATGTCCAGTTGGTCGTTGACAGCCTATCCAACCCTGCTCCTGGCCTGCAGCTTGCTTCCTGTCTATTAGACATCAAACAATGGATGGATCGCAATTCCCTTAGTCTAAATGCTAAAAAGACAGAAATTCTCATCTCTGGACGTATTGATCCAGCTGTCTTTTTGGGAAAATGGCCCACGAGCCTTGGGCCGTGTCCGGTTCCAGTGAATCAAGTCCGCGTCCTTGGGACAATTTTTGACTGTAATCTGAATTGGATACCCCAAGTCAATCAATGTATCCGCAATGTACTGTATTACATCAGGTGTTTGAGAAAGGTCAAAAATTTGTTTTCTCAGTACCACCGGAAAGTCTTGGTTCAATCTCTCGTCAACTCCCGGATTGACTTCAACAATATTGTGTATCTGGGTATGCCTCTAAAGTGGCTGAGGAAAATCCAGCTCGTCCAGAACCAGGCCGCTAGACTAATCTCCGGCTTAAATAGGCGGGAGCATATTAGCCCTACCCTGCGATCACTGCACTGGCTTACTGTGGTAGATCGCATTGAGTTTAAGGCTCTGTGTCTCGCCTATCGCGCTTATCATGGGACGGGCCCACAATACCTGAATTCCTTGATCAACGCGATACACCCCTGCACGAGGACTTAGATCACTTACAGCTGGTCTCGTCACTTGTCCATCTGCTCGCCTGCTTACCTTCGGGGGTAGATGCTTTTCTGTGAGAGCAACGGCCCTATGGAATAGTCTCCCTGTTTCTATCCGGTCTCTCCCCTCCATTATGGCCTTTCGTAAAAGGATAAAAACTTGTTTTTTTGAGGGAAAAGCAGGCTGAGTCACGTTAGTTTTCCCTGTTGTTCCTTGGTAGTTTGCTTTTTTGTGCTCTCCTTTTTTCTTTTCCTTCTATTTTCTTTCCCCGACTTGATTTATCTATTTACAGGTATGTCTTCTGCGCTTAGACGCTTTCCTGACGGGTCAGTATTTGGCGCATTACAAATCCACTAAATCAATCAATGCCAATTGCGCAGCCATGGCCACACGCCTCTGTGACCAATCCCAGACCCTGGATGCCATGCATCACCACATGGTAGCAGGGGGTCCCTCAACATCTGGGGACCAGGGATCGGACGTGCAGGCCACCCAGGACTGGCACAGCGCCAGAACAATGCCAGGCAGATGCAGGCAGAGACCAATGGTGTGCTGACCCGCATTACCATTGCCTTGAAGGGGATGCAGGCTACATCTGCAACTAGCTCCAGGAGTGTCAGCCCAGGGGATGAACCTCAACGTGATGCCCCACCCGAGTCGTCACGACAACTGAGGAGCAGAACCCTGGGCACAAGGCCTGGCCCACGAGAGGGCAAATGACTGTCCTGAGGATAACCAGTGCAGCTCAAAGTCTGAGCTTTTTTTTTATTTAGGGGACGTGTTCGGAGGCATGTGCCATGCACCTGTAGGGGCATGCCATGGAGGACAATAGCATGATCCCTATTTTTTTTTTTTTTATTCACAGCACCATCAGACTGCACACAGGAGTGCAGAAGTGGTGACTGGACACCAGTTTGCAGGGGCAGGGTTTGCCCGTTGATGCTACGGTGTGACTGGTGTGTGTGTGTGTGTGTGGGGCCAATGTGTCCAGAGAGGCACAAGGACATTTCTGCCAGCAAGGCGTGTCAACTGACAGGGGTCACCTTGGATCGTCGGGGAGAGGTTATCCCCACGACCGTGCGAATGTGGTATGAATGGACAGCAACATCATTGGGGCCATGGCGTGGCTTTGCTGCTCCCAAGTCCTGCGCAGTGGACTTGGGCTAAACCAAAGTGAGGTGGATGTGGTGTGTGTGAGCTAGGGACCACAGTGGTGTGCATGTGTGCATTGTCTGTGTGCCATGATGAGTGTGTGTTTAACGTGCAAAGATGCGTTCCACGAGGCAACTCCTAACTGCTGTTCCTTTAGCAGACGGGGTAGCCTCGGGCAGGGGGGGACTGTGTGGCTGGGGGGTCAGGTCATCACATATGTCAATCTCCAGGCCCTTTCTCATGGTGTAGTTGTGCAGCACGCAACATGCACCGATGATCTGGCACACAAAGTTTGGGGAATACAACAGGGCCCCTCCGGACTTATCCAGGCATCGGAAACGGAACTTCAGGATGCCAAATGTGCGCTCCACCACTGCACGGGTGCGTATGTGTGCAGCATTGTATCTTTTCTCGCCTCTGGTTTGGGGATTCCGGTATGGAGTCAGGAGATGGGGCCCAAGTGCATATGCCGAGTCACCTGGAAGGGAAAAGACAGGAGGATGTTAGTCGTGCATGTGCCCCTCGTGATGTCTGCATCATGGGGGTCGGACAGTCATGCCTGACACCCATGTCACCCACCAACCAGCTGTCCCTGTACACGTTCTGTTCGAATTCCGTTGGGATGTTGCTTTGACGGTATATGCAGCTGTCGTGGCTGGCCCCTGGGTGTTTGGCACGGACGTGCCATATGAGGCATTGGGCATCGGCTATCACCTGTACGTTGATGGAATGCCACTGCTTATGATTGTGGTATATGTGCTCTGTGGCATGGGGGGGGCCGTAGTGCCACGTGTGCAATCAATGGCCCAGACGGTGCGTGGGAATCCGGCAATTCTGTAGAAATCCTGCATTGCCTTCTGCCGCAGATGCTCATGGGTCGGTTTGATGATGTGGTGGGACATGCGTGTGAGGATTGCGGGGACAACCTGGTGCACACATCTGCTCATGGTGGATTGTGACATCCCAGACACGACTCCACTTGTATATTGGAAAGATCCACTGGCGAGGAAATGGAGTGTTGCCAGTACCTTGACTAGTGGCTGCACTGCATGTGAGCGTTCTGTCTGGCTGGTGATTTTATCATGCAGGGCTGTGGCTAATTCCAGGATGGCATCAGGGCTGAATCGGAAGATGCGATACACCTCCGATTCCCCCATGCTAAAGACGTTCATGCGCGTTCAGTATATCCTCTCCTGTGCCCTCCTCCGTGCCTGTGGACGCAGTAGTGCTATGACCATGGCTGCGCCTGGCATGTTGGCATACAGATGTGTTGTCCTGCAAGTGTGGTTGCTCAGCTCGTCCGTAACCGTGCTGCTGAAGCTGCTCTCCAGCTGACCTGTGCACATCTGTTGCCGGGTTGCACCTCCTTTATGGGGAATAACTTTGCGCCGGACGTACAACTTGCGCGCGCCCAGCATGCGTCGGGCGCACTCACGTTCGTGAATCGCTGTATTTCCCTCATTTGCATATTTGAATGCCTAATCAATGGGAGCAACATGCGTTGCGTCCAGCCTGAATTTTCGTACCCTCACAAAGGAGTTGAGGGCCTTGAGATCCAGGATTGGACAGACCCCGTCCTTTTTCGGGACTACAAACAGATTGGAGTAGAATCCCTGAAACCTTTCAGGCAGCGGCACAGGTACTATTACCCCGCGTCTCAGCAGGTCCTGCACCGCCCCCAATAGGGTGTTCCGATGAGTCGGAAGAAGAGGAAAGCTTGAGGGAAAGTATCTGTTTGGTGGACAAAAAAAAAAAAAATCTCCATCTTGTACCTTGATGAAACCACTTAGCAAACCCACTAGTCGGAAAGCAGGGAGGTCCATCGAGCTGCAAACTCGCGAAGATGACCCCCCACCCGAGAGTCGGACGGGGGCAAACCTTCATGTTGTTGCAGATTTGTTCCCAGGCTTGTTTTGCTTGTGAATCCAGGGACGCTTTTGTCCCTCAGCTGGTCCCTTGTCAGCTTGGGAACGCTTGGGCCCAGACTGATGAAAATACCACTTCTGAGCAGAAAAGGAGGGCCATGGCCTACGGCGTGGCTCCTTACCTTTCCTGGATTGTGGAAGTAACATGCTCTTACCCCCAGTGGCATTTTTAATAATGTCATCCAGCGAGGCTCCAAATAGCCTCTCTCCCTGGAAGGTTAAATCTGCCAGAGCATTTTTGGAAATCTGGCCTGCGGACCAGCATTTTAGCCAAATCAGGCGATGTAGTACCACAGCGGATACTGAGGCTCTGGAGAGCAAGGGAGCTGTATCCAAGGCTGCATCGCAGACATACTTAATGCCATGCACCAACTGGTCGGCCAGCTCACGGTGTAACAACTTTGCCCACTCAGTAAGAGTCTGTGACACCAGGGCCGTGGCCAATACTGGTCGTAATGCTGACCCCAGCATGATGAACATGGACTGGGCCACCGCTTCGGACCTAATGTCAGTAGGGTCCTTGAATGCAGGGGTCCCCTCTACCAGAATTGTCGTGAACTTGTTCAACCTAGACACCGGGGGGGGGGGGTCAACAAACGGGGGGTGCCCATTTTTTCAAAAAGGTAACGGACCGCTATGCGTTTTGGGACCGCAAAGTTCCCATGTGGTCGTTCCCATTCCTTGTCTATAAACCTATCAAAATAAGTCACATAAGGAAAAACTTTTGCAGTGCAGGTCGACTTGCAGGACTCATAATGGACCCGCACCTCAGCAGATGCCCCAGTTGCATCCTCCAATTTGAGGGTTTCCCGCACTGCGGTGATAAGTGACCCAACAAGCGCCTTCTCCTGCGCTGCCCTGGACACAGAGTCTTCCTCACTGTCTGAAAGGTCCTGATCCACATGCTCTGACACCTCAGAACAGAGGCCCTGTGCCACAGCCAGGCCCGAGTCTAAATTAGAGTTTTCCCTAGATGATGGTGGGGTGAGAGGGCGCTTGTTACCACCCCCCTTACGCCCACACACCGCTTCTACCCTGGCAACAAATGACTCCAGGACCGCCGACAAAGCGTGCACTAGATGCGATCACTGGAATTTTTGGGGAAGAAGCACCAGCCTCTGACGCCATGCTAACCTTGCTCACCTGACAGCCACTCAGGGACAAAGTCAAGGTATATAAAAAGCCCACCCTCCTTGCTGATACAGACCAAGGGGTTATGCCCAGAGGAATTCGCTGCCCGACCCAGGCACTGCTCAGCGCTGCGGTCCGCTCTATCTCCCTGCACAGTGTGTGCCTGAGGAGTCTCTGAGGTGATCTGCCGTTCGCGCCGTTCAGAATGAGCCATTTCAGCACTAGAGGCCAAAACCAGTGCTAAAACCACAACAAAATGGCCACCACTCGCCTCATGAAAAAAAGAGCGCAAGCTACAAGAAAATGGCTGCCGGCTGTAATAGCATTAGAAACAGCACGGCTACAAGAAAATGGCCGCCAGCTGTATTGCAATATATACAGCGTGGCTACAAGAAAATGGCGGACCACCAACACCATTAGCGGACCCCCACATGGCAGACCACCCACACCATTAGCGGACCCCCACACAGAGCACAGCCCCCAGTTCAGGACCCGGAGCCCCCCCAGGGACCCCCGGTAAACAGCAGGCCCAGCAATGCATGGAAAGGTGGGAAGGGATGGGGGGAGAGGAAAGGGAGGGCGAGAGACCCCCTAAATGACCACCCCAGGAATGCCCAGCTGTTCCATCCTGCCAAGACAGGAGGAAATCTACTTACCCATCCCACGGGGACCGCTACATGCGTTCCTGACAGACCCACCGCCGACCAGTATGGAGTGGCTGTCGGTCATGATCCACCATGACACAGACAGCAGTAGCCCGGTCATAAGTGAGCCATGGAGCATATAGCTCACCGGCCACCCCTTGAGCAATGGGGTATGTCATGGCCGACCCCACGCGTAGCTAAAGGTTCGCTCAAGCTCAATGGCCGGACTGGGGAGACTACAAGGATCTATATTATCCAACCTGTCACCCAGCCGGCAGTTGATAGTAGATCTCAGGATTAAAAAAAACAAAAAATAAAAAATAAAGTTTAAAAATAAAAGTTCTCCAGGACCAATGGGCCCCTAGGGAGCCAGGTCCTTCTCCTATGCTAGGCAGAAAAAGACTGGGCTGCTGACTGCAGGGTGAGGGGTTATGACCAGAGGGCCCGCCCCCTGGGCGTGCTGTTCGGCTTTGCTGTGTTACATGTTTAACATGTCTGCCTAGTCCTCTACTAGCCCACTATCCAATGAAAGAGCCACAGCAGTACAGATGGATGATTTTAAAGCAAAACAAATAGTCTACCTATGCTAAGCTGGGGAAAAAGTTATATTTAGGCCCCTTTCAGACTGAGGCAGGAGCTGCGGTTGCGGTATAACGCCGCTAAATATAGCGGCGCTATACCGCCGGGATTACCACGGGATTCGGCCGCTAGCGGTGCGGTATTAACCCCCGCTAGCGGCCGATAAAGAGTTAATACCGCCCGCAATGCGCCTCTATAGAGGCGCATTGCGGGCGTTATTCTCGCGGTTCCTATTGTTTTCAATGGGAAGGAGCGGTGAAGGAGCGGTATACATGCCGCTCCTCTCACCGCTCCAAAGATGCTGCTGACAGGAGATTTTTTTGTCTCCCGCCAGCGCATCGCCTCAGTGTGAAAGCCCTCGGGCTTTCACATTGAGTCTGCAGTGCAGGAGTTTTTCAGGCGGGATAGCAGCGCTATTTTTAGCGCTTTACCGCCTGAAAAACTCCTCAATGTGAAAGGGGCCTTAGTGTCAGTTACCACTTCCATTTGAAGGGAGGGGGCATTTTCATCTGGCGGAGCATTCAGCTGGGCTTACATTTGAGAGAGGGAATGGGGAAGGGGAAACCATTGCCATTGTAAACTCTTAGGAGGCAGAAGGTAATTCAAGAAATGTTGGAGCTGGTAGCGACCATTGGTCGTTGCAATGCCCTCAAGATTACCCTGTTGCCGAGGGTTTTATATCTGCTGCAGGCACTTCCGATTCGCCCCCCCCCCCCCCCGGTAATTTTCAAATGGATTGAATCCATGTTTTGCAACTTCGTCTGGTCTTACCGCAAGCCATGCATCAGGCTTTAACTTCTACATCTTGCAAAACATAGGGGTGGGGTTGGCCTCCCGGACCTGAAATACTATTATAGAGTGGCTCACCTCAAAAAGGTTAGTGGACTGGCACTGCCATGCAGAGGCAAAGCACTGGGTGGCCATGGAAATCGAGGATTCCGAAGACACGGCCAAAAGCTGGCCCTGGATCAAAGCCCCTTTGCCGAGGGACCTTGCTGAACACCCCACATTAGGAAGCACGTTATCGATAGTCAGAAATGTCTTCAGGCACTCCCTGGTCTCCCTCCCTGGTCTCCCTGCTTCCCTCTCCAATGGTACCAGTCCTGGGAAATCCAGGATTCACACCTGGTCTTCAGAATGCCCATTTCAAGCGGCTGGCCACGGTTAATCGGCTTCTCCTGTGTGATTTTTTTGGGGCCCGACGGTCAATGCTCCTCTGCAGCTGATGTGTACACTACTGACCCCCTCTGCAAAACTTTCTTCGCAGATGCCTGCGGTCGCTGGGCATTTCCTGTCAGCTTACTGAACTAGAACGCATCTGTCACCATGGGGAGCCAGTTCGCCACAGTCTTTCGCTAATCTAATCCTCCCTGACTCGTCCTGCGGAAGAATACATCCCCCCGTTCCTTGCCAAGTGGGAGACAGACCTGCTTTACCAGTTTTCAGAGGGAGAAGATTCTCCACTTCGCCCAGAAGTCCTCCATAGCCACGAGAGTCCAAGAGACTTGTTACAAAATCATGACTCATTGGTATAGGGTACCCACTACTCTGCATCATTTTTTTTACGCAAGTCCCAAGTCTATGTTGGCATTGTGGTACTGGAGAGAGTACGATGCTGCACATCTTCTGGGACTGCCCCAAATTGATGTTTCTCTGGAGGGGAACCCCAGTCCCTGCCTACTTCACCTTACTGAGTGACCCATTAAGAAATACAAAGCATCCATAACCATCCAGCTGTTAAATGCTGCCAAGGCTTGCATCCCCCTCTGCTGGAGATCGGAAACTCGGCAGTCAAAATCCCTTTGGTTCTCTAAAGTTAATGATTTGAGAGATATGGAGGATCTCACCACCACCTTGCACAACAGGGAGGAGGCCTTTCGGGAAACCTGGAGACCTTGGCAACACTTTAGATATATACACAAAAATTGATGAGGAAGACTAGGACAGCCGCACTCCAAAAAAAAACTTTCCTTTTTAATAAAAATTGGTCACAAAACTGACATGTCACAGCAGAAGTTAGAAAACACAGCTGACGCGTTTCACACTGTCCTACAGTGCTTAATCATAGCCAATGTGCAAAGCAAACAGAAAATAAATATATACTCTATCAAACAAAATTGGTGGGAGACCTGAGAACTGATTGGTTGATCAGTAAATTAGGACCTCCTGTGAATCCGGGTGTGTCCACACATGTGACCAGGGATACCACCCACACACCTGCTACAAACCTGGATATACTAAAGGGTGTATAATTACTAATGTTGTGGAATGGGATGTGAGGGGGGGGGGGGGGGGAATATTATAAAATGAAAAATAGAAGTAATGTGTGAAAGAGAATGTGAATATGCTGAAGTGAATGTGTGTAAAGTGTATTGATAAACTAGTACATCCATGTAGAAGCAAATGAAAAAAAAAAAAAAAAATGAAAATAAAAATAAAAATGTATGTCCGAAAAAACCTTTAGGCTGGTGATTGTGATAGTGTGCAGGAAATGTGGGAATGTAAAATGATTAAGAGACTGTGCTCTGTTAAAAATCTATAGTGATGGGGTAGGAGCCCCTATGAAAAATATATAAAAAAGTGTGTGTGGTGGGTTGACACTATAAAATGATTGTGCAGTGTACTAATTAGGTCAGTGATCATATAATCAGCCCTCAAAATTTCCACTCGCCTACTAGCATTTGGCGAGTGGATTTAAGCTGGGGGCGAGTGATGACAGGGCTGCATGACCAATCTCCCTCCAATCTGTGCCTACACTTAGAGTCCCGATGAGATTGGCGGCCAAAGAGGAAAGGTGCATGCTCGGTAAAAGTAGTCTGGTGAGCCGCGCACAGGCAGAGCAGTACACAGGTGCTCTCCTTACAATTCTCATTAAGCCATGGGACCTAACAGTATGACCTCTCTGAGCCTGCCCCCCTCCCCTGGGCCCCGACCAATGTAGCTGGAGAGCAGAAAGTAATGAGTGAGGTGGAGGATTGCAAAAATTACCACTCCGGTGCAGCGCTCACTGAAAGTTGCCCTGACATGAGAGCGGCAGCCTTCTAGTTTGTGCAGTTTTCTTCTCCTTGTGCTCTATGTAAGTGTCCAACAGTTTAGCCTGAGCACTGTGAACAGACTGGTCTCAATGTGTGCTGTGCGCTGTCAGTGTGCGCTGTGCTATAGTGTCCATGGCTGTGCAGTTGTGTGGATCTCCGTGCTGGATTGTGCTGCAGCTCCTCTCCTCTCTGCCAGCCTCATTAAAAGGGGGAAGTGGGGACATGCAAACTTGGAGCCGCACACACAGGCTCCTGATGATGAGATGAATGGGAGAGAGGGGGGATGGATGGGAGTTGCAGAGGAGACAGCAAGAGAATGGGGAAGAGACCCAGTTCTAGTGCCCTGTCCCTCTGGTCTGCCCCCAGTGCCCTGTCCCTCTGGTCTGCTCCCAGTGCCCTGTCCCTCTGGTCTGCCCCCAGTGCCCTGTCCCTCTGGTCTGCCCCCAGTGCCCTGTCCCTCTGGTCTGCCCCCAGTGCCCTGTCCCATTTTGTTAAAGTTGTTGTTGGTAATATTTAATTTTGTAACTTGATTCTGCATAAAACATTGTCATTCCATGAGATAATCTACGAAGGGCGTGTTTACGGGTGCAATTAGGCGCAGGGCAGTGTATGAATTAGGTGGGGCAACTGGTGGCGAGTAACTCTTGAGGCCTGGCTAGTAGCTCAGGACTTGAAATTTTGAGCCCTGATATAATCATTCTTATTTTTTATTTTCATTTTTAGTTGTGAAAATTATCATAAATATAAGTCACTACTGTGTAATGAAATATATGTGTACGGGAATAAATAAACAGTATAAAATAAAGAATTAGAACTATGTATCTATACATTGGCAAGCCAAGGTTACTTTTGATAGGGAAGATGGTATGTGTATTAAATGATATTATGTTATTTCGTTAAATAATTTTAATAAACTGAGAAATAGGATGAAATCTTCATCCAATGGTGACTATGATTTCTAAAATCATTGCTCATGGCTCCAGTATGGTCCAAAAGTGACTGGCACAATCATGGTTGAGATTTTATAAGGACCCACATGGAAAGAGCCATGGGCAATGTAGAAGCATGGGGACATAGAAATACACATCATATTTGTTTGTTTAAATATATAGTGAACGTGTCACAAATATCAAATTTAAAATTTAAATTTTCATGTTATAAATATGCCAGAGGCATGTAAAGAGGGAAAACACAAATGTTAGTGTTATCGATATTAACGTTGTATCTTTGTAAAACAAAACAACCACGGGGGAGGGTGAGTCAGGTCCCTCTCTATCATTTTTTGAAAAAGGTCTAGGTCCTTGCCCCTCGATTTCACCGGATAGAAATAAGATCTAAGTTTAAAGGACACAGTATTGCCTGTACCGGCGGGGTCAATGGGGCCTGGATCAGACACGCTAGCTAGTTCTGTGAGATCTTGTAAGGCACAGACCTCTCTAAATAAAACAGGAGAAGGAAAAGACTCACCCACGTCCGTGTCGCCAGAGGAAGTTTCACAGGTGTGGTTGGGAAATTCAAAGTAAAATTTCTTAAGGGTTAAACTTCGGGAAAACGTATTAATGTCCAAAAGTGTAGGAAATAATCAAAATGTTTAGTAGGACAAAAATTAAGTCCTTTCGATAATAATGTGCTCTCTTCAGCACTTGGGACTCTGTCCGAAATATTCATGACATTTGTCACGGTTTCTTCTTCCGCAGGGTGTAAGTAGTGTTTTTGGTGTCTCTTGCCCCCTCTTCGGGTCTTTTTATGGCTGATTTTTTCTTCTTTGCCTTTGTGTTGGGTCCACGAGGGTTTCCTGGTGTGCGGTTCACATCTATTCGGCTTGTGGAGGTAGATGGTCGATACGGTGATGATTCTGAGACGGTGATGATTCTGAGGCGGAAGTGGCCATGGTGTCATTGGCTGGGTCGCTCTCCTGATCTGAGAAGCTGGCTCGCTTCCCTGAATATTTGCGTGATCGGCCTGTGAGAAACTGTGTTTTTTTCCCCCATGTATAGACATTGCTGCTTTCATAGTCGACCCAATCACGATTCATTTTGCCTTTTTTAGTATCGATCACCGTTCTCTCAAGTTTGGCCAGTTGGATGTTCAAACGGCCATCCAGATCAGGGAACTCAGCGTGTGTCGGTAAAGCTGTCAGATCCGTTTGTATGAGCGACATCTCACCTTGTAGTTTGTCTGCTGTTTTTCTGTTGGATTTGATTAAAATATCCATAAGTTTAAATGAACAGGTGTCAGTCCACTCTTTTTTCATGTCCTCGTCGAACAGTTCGGAAGTGGGAAATTTTTTGATTCTTAAACCTCTCGGGAACGGATTGAGGGATAGATATTCCGTAAGAAAATGTGTGTCCTAATAAGATCGAATTTCTCTAGCCATAAGATGCTCTAGCTTCCTGAACATTCGAATGAGTGAAATTCCCTCATTATCCACAGATGGAATCGATAGTAGATCTCAGGATTAAAAAACAAACAAAAAATAAAGTTTAAAAATAAAAGTTCTCCAGGACCAATGGGCCCCTAGGGAGCCAGGTCCTTCTCCTATGCTAGGCAGTAGAAGACTGGGCTGCTGACTGCAGGGTGAGGGGTTATGACCAGAGGGCCCGCCCCCTGGGCGGTGCTGTTCGGCTTTGCTGTGTTACATGTTTAACATGTCTGCCTAGTCCTCTACTAGCCCACTATCCAATGAAAGAGCCACAGCAGTACAGATGGATGATTTTAAAGCAAAACACATAGTCTACCTATGCTAAGCTGAGGAAAAAGTTATATTTAGTGTCAGTTACCACTTCCATTTGAAGGGAGGGGGCATTTTCATCTGGCGGAGCATTCAGCTGGGCTTACATTTGAGAGAGGGAATGGGGAAGGGGAAACCATTGCCATTGTAAACTCTTAGGAGGCAGAAGTTAATTTAAGAAATGCCCTCAAGATTACCCTGTTGCCGAGGGTTTTATATCTGCTGCAGGCACTTCCGATTCGCCTCCCCCCGGTATTTTTCAAATGGATTGAATCCATGTTTTGCGACTTTTTCTGGTCTTACCGTAAGCCATGCATCAGGCTTTAACTTCTACATCTTGCAAAACATAGGGGTGGGGTTGGCCTCCTGGACCTGAAATACTATTATAGAGTGGCTCACCTCAAAAGGTTAGTGGACTGGCACTGCCATGCAGAGGCAAAGCACTGGGTGGCCATGGAAAAATCGAGGATTCCGAAGACACGGCCAAAAGCTGGCCCTGGATCAAAGCCCCTTTGCCGAGGGACCTTGCTGAGCACCCCACATTAGGAAGCACGTTATCGATCGTCAGAAATGCCTTCAGGTACTCCCTGGTCTCCCTGCTTCCCTCTCCGATGGTACCGGTTCTGAGAAATCCAGGATTCACACCTGGTCTTCAGAATGCCCATTTCAAGCGGCTGACCACGGTTAATCGGCTACTCCTGTGTGATTTTTTTGGGGCCCAACGGTCAACGCTCCTCTGCAGCTGATGTGTACGCTACGGACCCCTTTGCAAAACTTTCTTCGCAGATGTCTGCGGTCGCTGGGCATTTCCTGTCAGCTTACTGAACTAGAACGCATCTGTCACCATGGGGAGCCAGTTCGCCACAGTTTTTCACTAATCTAATCCTCCCTGACTCGTCCTGCGGAAGAATACATCCCCCCGTTCCTTGCCAAGTGGGAGACGGACCTCTGTACCTGCTTTACCAGTTTTCAGAGGGAGAAGATTCTCCACTTCGCCCAGAAGTTCTCCATAGCCACTAGAGTCCAAGAGACTTGTTACAAAATCATGACTCGTTGGTATAGGGTACCCACTACTCTGCATCATTTTTTTACGCAAGTCCCAAGTCTATGTTGGCATTGTGGTACTGCAGAGAGTACGATGCTGCACATCTTCTGGGACTGCCCCAAATTGACGTTTCTCTGGAGGGGAACCCCAGTCCCTGCCTACTTCACCTTACTGAGTGACCCATTAAGAAATACAAAGCATCCAGCTGTTAAATGCTGCCAAGGCTTGCATCCCCCTCTGCTGGAGATCGGAAACTCAGCAGTCAAATTCCCTTTGGTTCTCTAAAGTTAATGATTTGAGAGATATGAAGGATCTCACCACCACCTTGCACAACAGGGAGGAGGCCTTTCGGGAAACCTGGAGACCTTGGCAACACTTTAGATATATGGACGACTACCTCCGAGAGGTTGCACAGTCCGACTGATCCCTTGAATCTTTTTTGCTCCCTGGTCGGGGGCGCTACGCTACTCTACTCTACACTGCGCTACTCTACTTTGCTCTGCCTCATCTCCCTATTCCTCTTTTTCTATACTCCCTTTATTTTTCATTACCGGCTGGTATGTCCTGTCCCAAATGTGTATGTGGATTAATGTTTGGTATTCATGAGGGGTGTCTGGGGTCTGTTGAGAGTAAAAGAATTAGGATATAGTCAGGAACTGTTAGGGTGCCACTCTCTGGAACCAGAAAGAGCTGAGGTCTTAGTCTTCTGCCTTAACATCCGCTACCCGGTTAAAGAGGGCATAGGAAAGTCGGTACAGAAGATAGAAGTAGAGGCTGAACGGGAAGGGCACGGTAGCGAGAGGTGCCCCTGCCCCTGTCACCAGGAACAGCCAGAAGAGTGTGAGAAGTGACAGAGAAAGACCGAGTAAGAAACCTCTGGTTTTTGCTGGAAGGGCCATGGAAAAGGAGAGAAGATGGGACAGAAACTAGTTAAGTCAGAGAAGGGGGTTTCAGCGTGAGACCTGGTGGCAGAAAGAGGGGGTGGAGCATGTGAAGAAATTGACAAAATTGGCAAAAGTATGTGGGATGACCACGAGTGGAGGCCAGCTACAGCCGGAAAGAATGGCGGAGAATAATGAAAGAAAAGAGAGGCGTTCTGCTGGATAACAATCTACTGAAAACAGCAGAAGCCTGGTATAATGTGGCAAAGGCCATCCACAGAGAACAATGTATAGAGCAGGAGGTGCAGCAGGGTAAACTGGCAGTATATGCGTATGACCAATGCATTGATAAGAATGAACCGTTATGTGTGCTGACTGAAAATAACCAGCCACCGCCATATGATGACTGTAACACTTGTCACTCCACTAAGCCCTGCCTGCCATCAAACGCCCCGTTGCTGCCCGTACTTCCGCCTCCAGCCCAGAAGGGCTACAGTCCCTGCAACCTCCCTCTACCTGGTCCTGACGGCGAACTGTACTTACTACGTACCTTCCCCAATGACCCAAACCCCCATCATGCCTATTGTAATGGTGAGGAAGAGTCTATTGCGCTACTGCGAGTAATGGAACGTGTGCCTCGTGAATGAAAAAGGGTAAACTAAAGCTGCTGAATCTGAAGGTGCACAAGAACCATAAATAGATGAAATGAGGTAAAAAGGGATTAGCGCTATAGTAAAAAAAGGTATTGTGACAATCAATAAATGGCTGGAAGGCCAACACTTGGTGAGCTATGTGACCAACAGATGGGCTGTAGTAGCCAAACTACCAAAGGGTAAAAACAAATACCCGTCGGATGGGCCACAGCAGCCAAACTTATAGTGATATGTGACAAAAAATAATCAAAATCAATAAAGCAATCTAATGTTGCAAAAAGTGCATCAAGGTGAATACAAATAATGAAATACAATGAATAACACTGCTGCAGAGTCTATGTGGGTTCTCTGACGGATTGGATAAAAATGGAAAATTCTTCTAAGTGTAGTGTCACATTGCCCTTACCTTAATCCGGTGGTTTAATCACATATGGGGCAAGTGATTTCCTTTTCTGTTCGGTCCACTCCTCTGGTCCTGGTCCTGGATGGATTCCACTGGATATATTCCTAGGTGGATGTGCCGTCCTCGGGAAGGTGGTCCTCAGGTCCGTTGGTCTCAGGTGTGGGAACGGTTTAGGCAGAACTTCCGGTCCAGCAGTGCACAGCTTCTGCAGACAGGTCCAGCGTGGACCTGTCTGCAGAAGCTGTGCACTGCTGGACCGGAAGTTCTGCCTAAACCGTTCCCACACCTGAGACCAACGGACCTGAGGACCACCTTCCCGAGGACGGCACATCCACCTAGGAATCCATCCAGTGGAATCCGACCAGGACCAGGACCAGAGGAGTGGACCGAACAGAAAAGGAAATCACTTGCCCCATATGTGATTAAACCACCGGATTAAGGTAAGGGCAATGTGAAACCACAGTAGGAGGAAGACACTACACTTAGAAGAATTTTTATCCAATCCGTCAGAGAACCCACATAGACTCTGCAGCAGTGTTATTCATGCCTATTGTAATGGGTCCCAACGCCACCACCCCAGCCGGGGAAGTCCTGGCGCTCGCTGACACAGCAGCAAGACCAGACGGGAGCCTGCATTCATATCAGAACCTTTCGGCATCCCTACAGGACTCATTAATGCCCCCTTCCTATGATGGTTTTGGACAGAGCAGCCCAGATCCTCCTCTTCTCGGGTCCCACAACGTTACTCCTGGATCCTCCCTCCTGCTTGGTGCCCTGACATCAAGTAGCTTGCTGTGGGGGCACGCCCTCTACGTCTTCTGATTGGCTCACTGGCTGTGATTGACAGCAGCGGGAGCCAATGGATCCTTCTGCTGCCAAAAGCAAAATCAGGAGTGCGAGTTCCCCCGAAAGGCAATGCTCTTGTGGACATTGCTGGATTAAGAGGGGGCTCAGGTAAGTATTGGGGGGGGGGGCTGCTGCAAACAGAAGTTTTTTTTACCTTCATGCATAGAATGCATGAAGGTAAAAAACCTTGTGCCTTTACAACCACTGCAATTATTATAGGCTGGGGATGGAATTGTGTTTATGATTTAGAAAAAGCCAGCATAGGGCACAAAAGGGATAGTGTAAATGAGTGTAATTGCAGAAAGGATTGATGGGAGCCTGCATCTCTAGATAGAGTCAGGGGATGGGGCTTTAGAAGACAGGCAGAACTACAATGAAAACAGAAGTTCAGGTGGGTAAACATCCAATTTCCGTTCCGTTTTTGTTCGTTGATGACAATTAGAATTGATTTTCGTCATAGTTTTCATCAAGTTAGTTAATTCTAATTTTATTTTCATTTAGTTTTCCCTACTGAAAACAGCGACAAAATTAACACTGGGCTAGATTCAGGTACATTTGCGCTTTTTGTTTTTTCCCTGCGCCACCCGCAAATTTTCTGCGCTACCCGCGATTCACGGAGCAGTAGCTCCGTAAATTGCGTGTGCGCTCTTTAAAATTGCCCGGCGTAAGCGCGCGCAATTTAAATGATCCCGTAGGGGCGGGCATCATTTAAATTAGGCGCGTTCCCGCGCCGAGCGTAGTGCGCATGCTCCGTCGGGAAACTTTCCCCGACGTGCATTGCGGCAAATGACGTCGCAAGGACGTCATTTGCTTCAAAGTGAACGTGAATGGCGTCCAGCGCCATTCACGATTCACTTACGCAAAATACGTAAATTTTTAATTTCGCGACGCGGGAACGACGGGTATACGTAACATTGGCTGCCCCTGCTAATAGCAGGGGCAGCCTTACGCGAAAACCGCCGTACGCAAACTGCGTACGCAGGGCTCGCGTAACGTTGTGAATCGGCGTTAGTATGCAATTTGCATACTATACGCAGAGCACAACGTGAACGCCACCTAGCGGCCATCGCAAGAATGCAGCCCAAGATATGCGGGCATAAGAGCCTTATGCCACGCATATCTTAGGCTGCAGTCGGCGTAACGAGGTTCCTGAATCAGGAGCATTCGTTACGCCGGCGCAAGTAAGCAATTGCGCTGCGTAACGATGGTTACGCAGGCGCAATTGCTCTCTGAATCCGGGCCACTGGCCTCAAGTGAACATGGTGTCCCTGAAGTTAGTGGCCTGGATTCAAGAAGCAATTGCGCCTGTGTAACCATAGTTACACAGCGCAATTGCTTACTTGCCCCGGCGTAACGAATGCTCCCGATTCAGGAACCTCGTTACGCCGACTGCAGCCTAAGATATGCGCGGCATAAGGCTCTTATGCCCGCATATCTTAGGCTGCATTCTTGCGATGGCCACTAGGTGGCGTTCCCGTTGTGCTCAGCGTATAGTATGCAAATTGCATACTAACGCCGATTCACAACGTTACGCGAGCCCTGCGTACGCAGTTTACGTTGTTTCCGTACGGCGTTTTTCGCGCAAGGCTGCCCCTGCTAATAGCAGGGGCAGCCAATGTTACGTATACCCGTCGTTCTCGCGTTGCGAAATTTCAAATTTACGCAGTTTGCGTAAGTGATTCGTGAATGGCGCTGGACGCCATTCACGTTCACTTTGAAGCAAATGACGTCCTTGCGACGTCATTTGCCGCAATGCACGTCGGGAAAGTTTCCCGACGGAGCATGCGCTCTACGATCGGCGCGGGAACGCGCCTAATTTCAATGATTCCCGCCCCCTACGGGATGATTTAAATTGCGCGCGCTTACGCCGGGCATTTTGCCGGCGCGCCCACGCAATTTACGGAGCTACTGCTCCGTGAATCAAGGGCAGTGCAGTAAATTTGCGGGGGCGCAGGGCAAAAACGTTGCCCTGCGCCTCTGTAAAAAAAGCGCAATTGTACCTGAATCTAGCCCAGTGTGTTTAAAGCAGAAAAAAGGGCAAGTGTAAGGATTTGAACATCTTTAACAAAGGCAAAACTGTAAGGGCTAGATGACTGGTCAGAGCAATTCTAAAACTGCAGCTCTTGTGGCATGTTCGAGGTCTGCAGTGGTCAGGACCTTCCAAAAGTGGTCCAAGAAAACCAGTGAACCAGGACTTATTAATGCATGTCGGGAGCAAAGGCTGGCCTGTATAATCCAATAGAAGAGTTGTACCTCAAATTGATGAAAAGGTTAATGCTGGTTCCGACAGAAAGGTGTCAAAGCACACAGTACATCGCAGTTTGATGTGTACAGGACTACGTAGCCACAGACTGGTCCGGCCGCCCATGATCACTGTACTGTATTAGTTCACCTTTTCATTTCTTCACACTTGTGCGACTTTGCCACGCTTTTGACGTGACTTTGACGGGACTCAAAGCAATGCCTTTGTAATCTTGCGGTCTATGGACCTCAAGCCTCATCAAAGTCGGACCAAAAGTAGTGCAGGGACAACTTTGAAGTCGCACAGATATGAATGGTAATCATTGGAAATCATGGGGTACGACTTGTAATGTAACTTTGCAGTCCCAAGTGGAAGGACAAGTCACACAAAAGTGTGAAAGGTGCCTAAAGGTGAACAAACACTTTAAATTACAACACTTTGTACCTAGATTACTAACTTATCTTATGTACATACACTCATTCACTTACATATAATATTAAATAATGTTTCCATGCCATCTTGTGGCATTTTTTCCTCATTACACTTCCAGAGATCAGAGTTTAGACCTTTAGGCTTACAATAATTATTTATGATTGGAAACTTCTATTCTTCCCCCCTTTTCCTATTAATTGAATCATTCTTGCCAAATGGAATACCCCCAGAGTTTACCTGCAAACATGAACCCCCCAAAACTTTACAAAACATGACAACAGCCCCAGTTGATAACTAGCTTTTAGAGAAAGGTGCACATGGAAGGTTTCAGATAGAACAAACAGAATACAAATTTACCTGGCACACTCGCCATCTAGACCTCATGTGGAGGAGCGCTGGCACCCATAGCCTGTGAATGATAGTCTTGTTTATGCCTCTCTATGTTCCAGAAGCTTTGTGTAGGAAGTCCATCACAAAATGTATGAGAAGGGCAATAGAATTTAGATGTAAACCTTCACCCTTCACCTATAAAATACATTACAATGTTGTAATCATATATCAGGATTGTTTTCCAGTGTACAGAAGCTACCTCCCATGACAGCTCCAGCCAGGAATTATATATACTGTATGTAGTCCACATTAACCACTTCCATACAGGGCACGTATACACCTTCCCGCCCAAGCCAATTTTCAGCTTTTAGCACTGTCGCACTTTGAATGGCAATTGCCCGGTCATGCTACACTGTACCCAAACAAAATTGGCGTCCTTTTTTTCCCACAAATAGAGCTTTCTTTTGGTGGTATTTGATCACCTCTGCGACAACTAAAAAAAGACTGAAAAATTTTGAAAAAAAAATATGTTTTTATTTTTTTCTGTTAATTTTTTTGTAAATAAGTAAGTTTTCTCTTTCAATTACGGGCACTGATATGGCGGCACTGATGGGCACCGATGAGGTAGTACTGACGGGCACAGATGAGGTGGCACTGATTGGCGGCGCTTGTATGCGGCACTGATGGGCACACATAGGCGGCACTGATGGGCACGCATGAGCGGCACTGATGGCTACTTATGGGTGGCAGATGGGCGGCAGATGGGCACTGGGCATGGATGGGCACTGTAGAGTGGCACTGATGGACAATGTGGGGTGGCACTGATGGACACTGGGGCGACACTGATTTACCTATGTTGCCAATCAGTGCCCATTTGTGGGCACTGATTGGCATCTTTTTTTTTTTTTTAAATGCTTTTTTTTTTTTCTTTACAGCTTTTTTTTTCAGCTTTATTTTTTTTCATCTGCCCTTCCCTGGTGGTCCAGGGTGGGCATCCTTGGTGGTCCATGTGGCGATCCGAGGGGGGGCTGCGCTGATAAACAATCAGCGCGAACCCCCCGTCAGGAGAGCAGCCGTTCGGCTCTCCTCTACTCGCGTCTGTCAGACGCGAGTGAGGAAGAGCCATCAACGGCTCTTCCTGTTTACATCGTGATCAGCCGTGATTGGACACGGCTGATCACGTGGTAAAGAGTCTCCGTGAGAGACTCTTTACCGAGATCGGTGTTGCAGGGTGTCAGACTGACACCCCGCAACAACGATCGCTGCGATGCGCGCCCCCGGGGGCGCGCAGCGGCATAGAATCCTGAGGACGTCATATGACGTCCAGTCAGGATTCTACAACCACTTTGCCGACGTCAATATGTCATTGGCGGGCGGCAAGTGGTTAAGTAGAAATTAATTTCCCCTACTTGTCATGAATACGGAGTACTGTACTATATCAATAACCAATCAGAGGCTTTTTAACCACTGTGGAGAGCATCACTATTGATATTATGGATATTGTGCAGGCAAAGCTATTACCCATACATATACAGTACCTTGAAAAAGTATTCATACCGCTAGAAATTTTTCACATTTTGTCATGTTAAAACCAAAACGTAAATGTATTTTATTGGGATTTTATGTGATAGACAAACAAAGTGGCACATAATTGTGAAGTGGAATAAAAATTATAAATTTTTTCATTTTATTTTACAAATAAATATGTGAAAAGTGCGACATGCATTTTTATTCAGCCCCCTTTACTCTGATACTCCTGACTAAAAGCCAGTGGAACCAATTGCCTTTAGAAGTTATCTAATTAGTAAATAGAGTCCACCTGTGTGTAATTTAATCTCAGTATAAATACAAGGTTTTGTGAAGCCCTCAGAGCCCATTCACACAGGTCCGATTTTGGATCCGACTTCAGGTCGCCTCAAGTCGCGCTGCATGAAGATATCTTAATGCACACAACTGCAGTCGCTCCGACTTGAAAAAGGGTTCCTGTACTACTTCAATCTGACTTGTACCCATTGATTTCAATGGAAGTCGCCTCCAAGTCGGATCCCCGTTCACAGCGAGGCAACTTTACAGGAAGTCGCCCCAGTGTGAACCTGTTCTAAGGCAAACCCCTTCCTCCCACAGGGGAACTCCACGCCAAATTTTAAATAGAAAACCGGCATGTGTTCCCCTCCAGGAGCATACCAGGCCCTTAGGTCTGGTATGGATTTCAAGGGGAACCCCCTACGCCAAAAAAAACGGCGTGGGGGTCCCCCCATATCCAAGCAGGAAGCCCGGCCGGTCAGGAAAGGGGGTGGGGATGAGCAAGCACCCCACCTCCTGAACCGTACCAGGCGGCATGCCCTCAACATGGGGGGTGAGTGCTTTGGGGCAGGGGGGCGCCTTGCGGCCCCCCCACCCCAAAGCACCTTGTCCCCATGTTGATGGGGACAAGGGCCTCTTCCCAACAACCCTGGCTTAATAAGGGGGCCCCCAGATCCCGGCCCCCCACCTTATGTGAATGAGTATGGGGTACATCGTACCCCTACCCATTTACCTGGTGGAAGAAAAATGTCAATAAAAAACACACTACACAGGTTTTTAAAGAAATTTATTAGGCAGCTCCGGGGGTCTTTTCCGACTTCTCCTCTCTCCGGTTCTTTCTCCCTTCTGCTGGTCACCTCCGCTATCTTCTTCCAGCTCTTTTACTAGCGGGGGCCCAGTCTTCTCCCTTCTTCCGACTTCGGGGGTCTTCTGACGTCTCCGCTCTCTTTTCCTGCTCTCTGGTTCTTTCTCCCTTCTGCCGGGCACCTCTGCTATCTTCTTCCAGCTCTTTTACTAGCGGGGGCCCTTTCCTCCCCACTTCTTCCGACTTCGGGGGGGTCTTCTTCTGACTTCTCCGCTCTCTTCTCCTTTCTCCCTTCTGCCGGGCACCTCCGCTGTCTTCTTCCAGCGGGGGCCCGATCTTCTGCGTCGCCTTCTTCCCTCTTCTCTTCTCTCGACGTTCCCTCCCGCTGTAATGCCGGGTGTGCGGTGCGCAACGATTTATATTGGACTCTTATGACGTCACAGTCCCAGCATGCTCCGGGTGGTGATGACATAAGGGGGCGGGGTAATTACGTCGTCACCACCCGGAGAAGACCAGGCCCCTGCTGGTAAAAGAGCTGGAAGAAGACAGCGGAGGTGCCCAGCAGAAGGGAGAAAGAGCGGGAGAAGAGAGCGGAGAAGTCGGAAGACCCCACAAAGTCGGAAGAAGACCCCCGAAGTCAGAAGAAGACCCCCCAAAGTTGGAAGAAGGGAGAAGACCGGGCCCCCGCTAGTAAAAGAGCTGGAAGAAGATAGCAGAGGTGCCCGGCAGAAGGGAGAAAGAACCGGAGAAGTCGGAAGACCCCCAAAGTCGGAAGAAGACCCCCGAAGCTGCCTAATAAATTACTTTGTGTCGTGTGTACTGTGTAGTTGGTGGACAGGTTGCATTTTCTTTGAATGTCAGTCAGCCGAGCACTGGCATTGTATGACCGGCGGAATTGACCACAGACCTTTTCTGGCTTGCCTTTGGAGATCCTGTAGGCCTGGGTACCTGCTCAAGAACCGCTGCACCACCAAATTGAGGATGTGAGCCAAACATGGAACATGGGTCAAGTGTCCCTGTCAGAGGGCGAAGAGAAGGTTGGTGCCATTGTCCATACAACCATTCCTGGCTGAAGCTGGCATGGTGTCAACCACTTGTGAGCCTGCCCCTGCAGAGCTGACAGAATCTTTGCCCCAGTGTGGCTCCTGTCCCCTAAGCAGACCAACTCAAGCAACGCATGGCATCTTTTTGTCTGAGTGCTTGCGTAGCCCCTTGAACGCCTACGGTGCGCCGCTGGTTCAGAGGACAAATCTGCAGAGCAAGAGGCCATAGAGGAAGAAGAAGAGGAGGGAGTGGAGGAGAGAGCTATGGCAGAATCACCACCATTTTGGAGGCATGGTGGCGGAACAAGCTCCAACAATACTGAACCCTGTCCTGTATCCTTCCCAGATGCCAGCAGAGTTACATATAAAAGAGAAGGATGAGCGAAGCCTCCTCTACCACACTGTGTTGTAGGTATGAGTGTCCCAGTTATTTACACGTTATCGCTTCCTCTAATTAGGGGAACACAGCCGTAGCCAATAACAGGCATATACAAAAGAAAGGTTGTTGCCCCGACAGGGAGACCAAGAGGTGGTGACCCCTGGGACAACCGAGAGGCTACTATGGCAGTGACGGACAATCTGTGTAGTAAAAAATTAAGTTTAATAAATAATTATAAGTTACATAGTATATGATACTCATGGGACAATGATACAAGTATAACACTATAAGAGCTGAGATAGCTATAGTAATAACCTATATGAGTTGACCGGCCAAAAAACATGCACGTATGAGGCTAATTCATATAGCGTGCAACAAACAGCACAAAAGGACACAAACAATAACAAACATACAGGACAAAAATGACTGTGGCAGTCCGGACGCCAGATGGGAAACTTTTGCTGTCAATTCTAATCGGAAATCCGATATGGTGTGTATGGCGGATAGCCTAGTATACAAATGGAGAGAATTGGCAGCAAGAGTACCCCTGCAGTGGATAACTTAAATACACAGATCTGAATTGGATAAAGTCTTGATCTTGCATATATGAACCTGATGGCAAGATCAGTGAAGGTTCACATATATAGTAAGGTTTGGGCTTGCACTTAGAATGAATCTATAAATTGAAAAAAAGGTTTTGAAAAAATTGAAGATGATAAAAGTTTGTCTAGGCTGCCCTGCCTGCAGGATGGGTGTGTAGTGCTGTTCCTATTTAGGATTTCAAAGATTCCGATGTATGAAGCGGTTAGATGCAGGATTTGATGAAGGGGTTTTATATGCTACCACTGCAGTTCTGTGTTATAGACTTCCATATTTCAGCATAGTATGTGGA
The DNA here is from genome assembly GCF_905171775.1 of Rana temporaria. NCBI lineage: Eukaryota > Metazoa > Chordata > Amphibia > Anura > Ranidae > Rana > Rana temporaria. Next base: position 147,211,565 of record NC_053497.1, on the reverse strand, counting down.
AACAGGATAATGAAACGATCTTACCAGCAAAGTTCACTAGTTCACAGGGATCCGGAATCCGTTGGCTACTGGCTGCCTCCTTGCTGTTGTGTGATACAATCGCTGCAGTTGGCGTCTGTAGACTGTCAGATGCGCCAATATACATCAGCATGCGTGGAGGATAATACAACCGTGCCGTCCGCTTATGTGATGCTGTTCCCGCTGGTCTGCTGAGCTGACAGGTCCAGCTATATGCTTCTGGAAGTGGTCTGTATGTGGCTTCAGTGCGCACCAAGTATTTAGTGCTTCCCGATATTCATCCGGAGCATCCGCTCACTTTCGTCTTACTTGCGTATTCCCGCAAGTCACCGCTTCGGTTTCCCACTGCTATGGGGCATGGAGAGAGAGGCGTCCGGAGCCGTGATGACGTCAACGCGTTTCGTAGTGTTGATACGTAACTTCGTCTGGACGAAGTTACGTATCAACACTACGAAACGCGTTGACACATGGCGGCAGCTTTAAGGCCTCATTTCCACTGGCGTTTTTACAGCCACGTTTCTGAGCGTTTTTTACAGCTTAAAAACGCCTGTCCATGTTATTCTATGGCTTCATTCCCACATAGGCGTTTTTGAGCTGCAAGTGGCATAGACGTTTTTGAGCTGTAAAAAAAACGCGGGACCAGGGCGTTCTGAAGCTCCAGAGTAGAGTTGTAAAAACGCCAGACGTTAAAAAACGCTCAAAAATGCGCAAAAACGCTCAAAAACGCGACCGCGGCATTTTTAAAGCTGCAGCTCACAAAAAAAATTTTTTTTTTTTTTTTTACAAAATAAACATGGACAGGCGTTTTTAAGCTGTAAAAAAAGGCTAATAACAGTGGCTGTAAAAACGCCAGTGGAAATGAAGCCTAAAAATACCGCGGTCGCGTTTTTGAGCGTTTAACGTCTGGCGTTTTTACAGCTCTACTCTGGAGCTTCAGAACGCCCTGGTCCTGCGTTTTTTTTACAGCTCAAAAACGTCTATGCCACTTGCAGCTCAAAAACGCCTATGTGGAAATGAAGCCATAGAATAACATGGACAGGCGTTTTTAAGCTGTAAAAAACGCTCAGAAACGTGGCTGTAAAAACGCCAGTGGAAATGAGGCTTAAGGGGGGAACTAATGCGCAAAACCACTGTGACCAGGGCGCTAAAACCTAATAATCCTAAATATTTAAAATACGGATTAAAATAAAATATAACTGAGCAGCAGCCACAACTAAATAGTGCTCACACACTGATGACAATTGAAAAAAGAGGGGGTATCGCTGCCAAGCGGACAATAGCGAGGGCCTGGAAAAAACCTTCTGTTCCATTCCCAGAGGTCAAGAATACCCTGACGACTCTTATGATCCATGAAAAGATGTCTAGCGTCCTCCATGACTCTCATGCTAAATTTCTCAAGGTATGGGCCCCGTGGTGGTCCTATACATTCCCTAGTTTACACCTGTCTAGTCTGGGGCTCTAAATTTAACTTGTCCTTTTTTCCAGCCTGAGGCTTCTTTCTTTCTCTCTGTGTTTCCGAGCTTTTGCTCGCTGTTCTGCCTTTTTCTTCCCTTCCTTCTTCCTCTATTGTGCAAGGGTTGTTTTTTTTTTTTTTTTTTTTTTTTTTTTTGTTGTTTTGTTTTTTTGTTGTTGCTTTTTTTTTTTTTTGTTCCTTTCTCCCCCGTTCTGCGGATAACTCCGCTCCCTCCCCCTTTTTTCTGCTTTGGCCCCTGGGCCTCTTGGCTCAGGCATATCGCACTGCCCCCCGCCCCGGCTGGGGTGACGGTGGTAATTCGTGAATAGTTCCTTTAATAGTATGTTTTCTACTATGTGCTTTATGTATACCTGTGTTTTCGTATCCCCTGCGTGGGAATTTGTCGATTTGTCTAAAATACTTTAATAAAAAATATTGTACCAGAAAAAAGAGGGGGTGTAATGGCGTTTGCTAATTATACAATATAAGTAACTAACCAGTTAATAGTGCTCGATAAACACACACAATACGTATAATTATAACAAATAAATCCAGGTGTGAACCGTGATAATGTTTCACTCCTTATTCCTTAATGTCCCACCAAACATCAATATCAGTGATGAGGGGGATGAATGTGTGATAATAATGAGATCCAAAATAAATGATTGAATAATGATATCAATCAATGACAAACTTCCAAAAAAAAAAAAAAAAAGTGAATAAACATTCATAAAAAGTGAGGGAAAACAGTGGGATAAATGAATCCCTATAATGAGTGGAACCAAACGTCCAGCAGAAAAAATAACAAGATGTGAATAAAAAGTCTCAGTGCACAAAATCGTGCTAATAAGATAACATAATAATGACAGTGATCAAATCAAAATAGAAGTGCTTCAGCAAAATTGTCCAAAGTGCATAGTGCTCCAAAAACAGTCCAAAAATGAAGTGCTTAAATGAATGTTCCTTAATAAATGTTCTTTAATAAATAATATCTGCAATCCACCGCACGATCACTCAGTGTAGCTGTGCAGAAAAAACACCAGTGTTTGTTATCACAAGCCCCTCACCTTAGGAAAGGCTAGATTAAGCCTAATAATGCTGCTGACTTAGATGCTGTATTAGATACTGTGTACACCACCAGAAAGGTAGTAGCAAGTGCACTACGGCTGCACTGTATTGTGTACACCACCAGAAGTGTAGTAGCAACTGCACTAAGGCCAGGGCCATCCTAATGTAAGGGCACTCCTGGGCATTTCCCAGGGGCCCCAGGTACATGTGGGGCCCACAATAATCTTGCATTACATCAAACTTTCCAAGTGTCCATGATTTGCTGGGACAGTCATGCTTTCTACTAAACAGTCCCGATATGGTTGTGGCCTCCTGAGCCCAGTATTGTGCCCTCCTGAGCCCCGCCCCCCCCCCCCCCTGTACTGTGCCCTTTGTGTTGACTAGTCTTTGATTCATGGAATGTTTTCCTTTTGTAAAATCAATTTTATTAAATATATGTTTAATTCTATCAACTATTTATACTTTACTTCTTGAAAGTAGGTGTGTAAATTGGGGCAAGCTGGTAGGGGCCCCAGTGCATTACTCTGCCCAGGGGCCCATGATGCTTTTAAGATGGCCCCGACTATGGCTGCACTGTATTGTGTACTGTGTACAACACCTGAAAAGTAGTAGCAAGTGCACTACGGTTGCACTGTATTGTGTACACCACCAGAAATGAAGTAGCAACTGCACTATGGGTGCACTGTAGTGTGTACACCACCAGAAAAGTAGTAGACACACACTACGGGTGCACTATATTGTGTACTGTGTACACCAGTGGTCATCAACCCTGTCCTGCAGGGCCCACTAACAGGCCAGGTTTTATGCATTACCTTGGGGAGATGCAGACTAGAATACGGCAATCACTGAGGAGCAAATGATATCAGCTGTGATGTATTTCAGTTATCTTGCAAACCTGGCCTGTTAGTGGGCCCTGCAGGACAAGGTTGATGACCACTGGTGTACACCACCAGAAGTGTAGTAGCAACTGTACTATGGGTGCACTGTATTGTGTACTGTGTACACCACCAGAAAAGTAGTAGCCACACACTACGGGTGCACGATATTGTGTACTGTGTACACCACCAGAAGTTTAGTAGTAACTGCACTTCGGCTGCACTGTATTGTGTTCTGTGTACACCACCAGAAGAAGTGTAGTAGAAAAAGTACACCATATTATATAGTAAGTTTGTCAGCACAAGCTTGTTTCCAACATTGTATTCATCCACAAGCTGAAAACTTACATATTGTGTGACTTATGTGGCAAATGAGCTGAGATTCAACAAATATCCATGTATTTAGGCAAGCACATGTAACAGATCAAGGATACAGTAATTATCTGAGTGTTTGCATTTCCCAGGCTGGAATATATAACTGTCGGGACTTTCAAATTTACTGGAATATATTGTATAGTGCCCAGGGTGTCAGCGCCCATCTGAATAAAAAATGTAAAATTACACAGTGGAACAATTTACAGTAAAAACAGAGGTTTTTGCTACACAACATTTGAAGATATAAGAGGAAGCTGCACTGCCTTGTCAATGCTCTTCTGTAAAGTGCAGTCCTAATGTTGGAGCATATATACCATAGTAATTGATACACTGAGGATTGATATTCCTAGAAAGGAGCCACTAGAAGTCCAACACAGCACAATGGCAGATAAAGGTGTCAAATGTGTCCTCAAACCTTACCTACAAACCTGAATCCCTCCAAACCTTCCCTAAAAAATAGAATCTCTCCAAAAACCTTCCCTGATAAATGGAATCCCACCAAAAAATGTACCTAATATATGGAATCCCTCCAAAAACTTTACCTAATAAATGGAATCTCTCCAAAAACCTTCCCCGATAAATGGAATCTCTCCAAAAACCTTCCCCGATAAATGGAATCTCTCCAAAAACCTTCCCCGATAAATGGAATCCCTACAAAAACCTTCCCTCATAAATGGAATCCCTCCAAAAACCTTCCCCGATAAATGGAATCCCTACAAAAACCTTCCCTCATAAATGGAATCCCTCCAAAAACCTTCCTTCATAAATGGAATCCCTCCAAAAACCTTCCCTCATAAATTTAATCCCTCCAAAAACCTTCCCTCATAAATGGAATCCCTCCAAAAACTTTACCTCAGTGGTCATCAACCTTGTCCTGCAGGGCCCACGAACAGGCCAGGTTTGCAAGATAACTGAAATACATCACAGGTGATATCATTTGCTGCTCAGTGATTGCAGTATTCTAGACTGCATCTCCCCAAGGTAATACATAAAACCTGGCCTGTTAGTGGGCCCTGCAGGACAGGGTTGATGACCACTGCTTTACCTAACAGATGGAATCTCTCCAAAAACTTTCCCTGATAAATGGAATCCCTCTAAATAATTTCCCTAATAAATGGAATCCCCCAAAAACCTTCCCAGATAAATGGAATCCCTTCAGAAACTTTACCTGATAAATGGAACCCCCCAAAAAACATTCCCTGATAAAAGGAATCTCTAAAAAAACTTTACCTAATAAATGGAATTCCTCCAAATACTTTCCCTACAGATTTATATTCCTCCCATATAGAATATCTTCAAATATTACCCGCTGAATGGAATGCCCCCGCCATCTTTTACTGCAGAACCCCCCAGCTCTCCCGCCATGTAGAACTGCCTCACCTGACTAACAAAATCCTTCCAAACTCTATTTACAGAATGTAATTCCTCTTAGTTGTTTTTCAGCCACGCAGAATCCCCCCAAACATAAGCAGGAAAGGGGTGAAGTAATGATAACTGAGAGGATTTGCTACCATAATGGAGACTGTCATTTCATAGAGGTGTGTGTAATCCAGTCATCAGTGCTCTAAGGGGCAGACAACGATCGTTCTTTGCGTCATTCATTCACTGTACCTGCACTTGGCCACCAGGGGCCGCTGTCCTATGCTAAAGACCCTCCTTCTCAAGTGCCTTTCGCCTTCGTATCCCTTTGCAGCCATTCGACTTTAAACCCCGCCTTCTCAACACGGCCACATGACTTGCCTCCTCCAGTTGGGAAACTTTGCATCTTGCGCGTGCCCGCTTGAACTACAAGATCCAGAATGCATGGCGCGGAAAGCGGTTTTCTGATTGGTCGGCGGAGTAAGCAGGAAGTGTGCTGTTTGATACGGAGCTATGGTGAGTTGGATGTCAGGGACTGTGGGGCTTATTGAAGATGTGTGATGAGTTGGTAGTGTCCCATTACACAGAGTAACCAATCGTGTTCCAGCTGTCCTTTCTGTAGTGCTGGGTTGAGAATGACACGATGATTCTGATTGGCTGCTCTGGGTAACAAGAGATGTTCTCATGTGTCCAGTTTGTATGTATGTATGTGTGATGTGATGGGGGCTGATCCTGTATTCTCATATGTCTTGTAGTTATCCCTATGCTCCATTATACTCTGATCAGCCATAACTATATGACCACCCACCTAATATTGAGTAGGTCCCCCTTTGCTGCCAAAACAGCCCTGACCTGTCCAAGAATAGACCCACTAGACCTCTGAAAGTAGCTTGGTGCCGATACCACAACATATCAGTAGCAGATCCTTCATGTCCTGTAAATTGGGGGTGGCGGTGGGGACACCGTGGATCAGATTTGTTTTCCAGCACATCCCACAGATGCTTAATTGGACTGAGATCTGGAGAATTTGGAGGCCAAGTCAACACCTCATACTTTTGTTCCTTAAACCATTCTGGAACAATTTTTACAGTGTAGCAGGGGCCATTATCCTGCTGATAGAGACCACTGCCACCAGGGAATATGGTTTCAATGAAGGGGTGCACTTGGCCACCAACAATGTCTAGGTAAATGGTATGTGACTTCCTGGCGGGCTCTGCACGTGGACTGTGCGAACACGCCAGAGCTCATCCCGTCTAGTCTTGTATCCTCCCTCACAGGCCCGTCATATGTCTTGTATCTGACCTCACAGGCCCGTCGTATGTCTTGTATCCTCCCTCACAGGCCTGTCATATGTCTTGTATCTGACCTCACAGGCCCGTCGTATGTCTTGTATCTGTCCTCACAGGCCCGTCGTATGTCTTGTATCTGTCCTCACAGGCCCATCATATGTCTTGTATCTGACCTCACAGGCCCGTCATATGTCTTGTATCTGTCCTCACAGGCCCGTCATATGTCTTGTATCTGTCCTCACAGGCCCGTCGTATGTCTTGTATCTGTCCTCACAGGCCCATCATATGTCTTGTATCTGTCCTCACAGGCCCGTCATATGTCTTGTATCTGTCCTCACAGGCCCGTCGTATGTCTTGTATCCTCCCTCACAGGCCCGTCATATGTCTTGTATCTGTCCTCACAGGCCCGTCATATGTCTTGTATCCTCCCTCACAGGCCCGTCATATGTCTTGTATCTGTCCTCACAGGCCGGTCATATGTCTTGTATCCTCCCTCACAGGCCCGTCATATGTCTTGTATCTGTCCTCACAGGCCCGTCATATGTCTTGTATCTGTCCTCACAGGCCCGTCGTATGTCTTGTATCTGACCTCACAGGCCCGTCGTATGTCTTGTATCTGACCTCACAGGCCCATCATATGTCTTGTATCTGTCCTCACAGGCCCATCATATGTCTTGTATCTGTCCTCACAGGCCCGTCGTATGTCTTGTATCCTCCCTCACAGGCCCGTCATATGTCTTGTATCTGTCCTCACAGGCCCGTCATATGTCTTGTATCTGTCCTCACAGGCCCGTCGTATGTCTTGTATCCTCCCTCACAGGCCCATCATATGTCTTGTATCTGTCCTCACAGGCCCGTCGTATGTCTTGTATCCTCCCTCACAGGCCCGTCGTATGTCTTGTATCTGTCCTCACAGGCCCGTCGTATGTCTTGTATCCTCCCTCACAGGCCCGTCATATGTCTTGTATCTGTCCTCACAGGCCCGTCATATGTCTTGTATCTGTCCTCACAGGCCCGTCGTATGTCTTGTATCCTCCCTCACAGGCCCGTCATATGTCTTGTATCTGTCCTCACAGGCCCATCATATGTCTTGTATCTGACCTCACAGGCCCATCATATGTCTTGTATCTGTCCTCACAGGCCCATCATATGTCTTGTATCTGTCCTCACAGGCCCGTCATATGTCTTGTATCTGTCCTCACAGGCCCGTCATATGTCTTGTATCTGTCCTCACAGGCCCGTCATATGTCTTGTATCTGTCCTCACAGGCCCGTCATATGTCTTGTATCTGTCCTCACAGGCCCGTCATATGTCTTGTATCTGTCCTCACAGGCCCGTCATATGTCTTGTATCTGTCCTCACAGGCCCGTCGTATGTCTTGTATCCTCCCTCACAGGCCCGTCATATGTCTTGTATCTGTCCTCACAGGCCCGTCATATGTCTTGTATCTGTCCTCACAGGCCGGTCATATGTCTTGTTTCTGACCTCACAGGCCCGTCATATGTCTTGTCTTGCAGGCCACAGGAAGTGATCGGCTGACTGGAGCGGGGCTGGTGGCGTTCAGTACAGTCCTCTTCATCTATTACACAGTGTGGGTCATCTGCCTGGTAGGTGACACATCTCATTGGCATAGCTGAGACTTCTTTTATAACTCTATGAGCCTGAGATTTGGTGGAAGAAAGGAAGGGGTGGCTAAATAGTTGCACTTTTTAACGCCATGGTTTGATGATTGTTACATTTTACCATTGAAGGTATTTTGTTCTATCTGTTCAATAAGGGCAAATCCATACCTGTTCATCCTGCCAGGAATTGTCTGATCTGATAGATTCCTGTGCTCTCTGCCTATACTGTAAGGTAATCATAAACTATACAAACTGATTGTACCACCTCCGTTAGATCTGCCAAAAATGATCTAGCGCAAAGGTCCTGCCTGGTCGGATACAAATTGAATGGATTATTTTGGGTTGCCCTCTCTGTATTGTGATCGTACAGTCTCCCTTTATATGGTAAAGTGCTGCACAAACTGTTGGCACTATATAAACCCTGTGTAATAATAATAATTAGGGTCACCACACACATTACAATATGACTGTTCAATTTTCGTACAATTAAAGTGGCACTAAACTTCTCTTTCTTTTACGGTCCTCATCCCTAAGGCCTTGTACACACAGTCGGACGGTCCGATGAAAACGGTCTGCCGGACCGTTTTCATCGGACATGTCCGCTGCCGGATTTTGGTCTGATGTGTGTACACACCATCAGACCAAAATCCCAGCGGACAGCGAACGCGGTGACGTGGCCGCGACGATGACGCAGCGACATGTGCGACCCTGGAAGGTCAATGCTTCCACGCATGCGTCGAATCACTTTGACGCATGCAAGGGATTTCGGCCGAGCGGACATGTCCGATGAGTCGTACTGACCATCGGACATGTCCGACGGACATGGTTCCAGCGGACATGTTTCTTAGCATGCTAAGAAACATTTGTCGGGCTGGAAACCTGTGCGCTAGGCCGGGAATCCGGTCCGGTCGGCCGTACAGACGACCGAACATGTCAGCAAACATGTTCGGTCGTGTGTACGAGGCCTTACTGGTGCCGACATCTTCTCCTGGGTGTCAGTTTTTGGTCATTTTCATTGGCTGGCACATGATGACGTCACTGCACATACGTAGGAGACTGTCATACACAGGGACCACGCCAGTGAAGTAAGGCTCATAAAATGCTGTGTGGGACCAAATTGGACCAACAGTGCAATTTAGTTTTCTAAAGGGGCATTGTTAAATAAAACTAGGTGTGTGCTACATGCCGAGTTCACAAGTGCAAATCTTGCAGGCCACTTTATACAAAATTAATTCTCACAAACCCCGCCCCCATCTAGAGAGAGAGTCAGCTGCAGAAGAGCAGCTCCAATTTGCAGCAGGGGAGTGGAGAGTGCAGGCTGGCACCAAGGATTTCAGGAGGATTGTCAGGAATAGGGTAACCAGAGCTTAAAGCGGGAGTTCACCCATTTATTAAAAAAAAACATTTTTCCCCTTAGATTCCTGCTCGTTTGGTCTAGGGGAATCGGCTATTTGTTTTAAAATATGATCCGTACTTACCGTTTTCGAGATGCATCTTCTTCCGTCGCTTCCGGGTATGGGTCTTCGGGAGCGGGCGTTCCTTCTTGATTGACAGTCTTCCGAGAGGCTTCCGACGGTCGCATCCATCGCGTCACTCGTAGCCGAAAGAAGCCGAACGTCAGTGCGGCTCTATACTGCGCCTGCGCACCGACGTTCGGCTTCTTTCGGAAAATCGCGACGCGATGGATGCGACCGTCGGAAGCCTCTCGGAAGACTGTCAATCAAGAAGGAACGCCCATTCCCGCAGCCCATACCCGGAAGCGGCGGAGAAGATGCATGTCGTAAACGGGTAAGTACAGCTCATATTTTACAACAAATAGCCGATTCCCCTAGACAAAACGAGCAGGAATCTAAGGGGAAAAAGTGCTCTCCAAGGGTGAACCTCCGCTTTAAGGGCAGAGTGGAGCCTCCAGTTAAGAACACACTGCAGCCCCTGTTAGCTTTTACTGATGTTGGAGAGATTTCCTAAAGCAGGGCTCAACAAATCTCAGGTGCCAGTTCGCCATGGCGACTGGAAATTGCATCCTGTCGCCTGGGCTAAACTGCAGCAGCAGTCTGGATTTGGTCTCCCCATGTGGCCTACCGTGTGTGCGCAGACTAAGAGGTGTGGCTGGCTGGTAATTGGGGCCTGCTGGAGTTGGATACAGCCTTTGTTTGTGGGAACCAGCGTCCTCCTCTGGTGCGGGTGGAGCTGTGATGAGCATTCTCATCAGTGTCCATCAGTGCAGCCTCATCAGCGCACATCAATGAAGGAGAAAAATTACATATTTGCAAAATTTTATAATGAGGCCCACCCTGCGTGTGCGGACTAAGAGGTGGGGCTGGCTGGTAATTGAGGCCGTGGCTTGCTAGAGCGGGATACAGCGTCTGTTAGTGGGAACCGGTGTCCTCCTTTTGTTCTGAGGCCTTCCCTTGCTTGCGCTCACTGCCCGTCCACCTCTGACATCTGTCTCCCAGTTTGACAGCTGGGTTATTGGGTTGGGGTTGTGGTCTTGATCTGGCACTCTTTTCTTACCACTGGTGAGTGGACAGGGAGTGTGACAGGGAACATGTACACAGACTGATCATCAGTGCTCCTCATTAGTGTCCATCAGTGCAGCCTCATCAGCACACATCAGTGAAGGAGAAAAATTACTTATTTGCAAAGTTTTATAACCGAAACAAAAAAAAAACACAACATCCCGGACATGCAGTTCTGGGCGCCGGGCAGCTAATGTAAAAAACTGGCTCCTAACTTTTTTAGCTGGCTCCTAGATTCAAAGCAAATTTGTCAAGCCCTGCCTTAAAGTGGTTATAAAGTCTTAACATTTTTATCTTAATGCATTCCTTGCATTAAGGTAAAAAATGTTTAGTAGTATCCCACCTAACCTCCCTCCTCTCCCTTATACTTACCTGAGCCCTCATTCGATCCAGCGTTGTGTCCGTCTGCAGCTCTTCTCTCCCCTCACTTCCAGGTCTCAGAGGCTTTACTAAGAGCCCTTTCCCACTGGTGCGTTTTTGCCGCATTTTCGCGGTACAAAATAGCACTATTAAGACGCTCCCAATGCATCTCAATGGACCCTTTCACACTGAGGCGTTGCGCTGGAGTAGCGTTGAGAAAAGTCCTTCAAGCAGCATCTTTGGAGCAGCTTTTGAGCGCTGAAAAAAACGCTCCAAAAACGCCCCTCTCCATTGAAATAGCGGTAAAATAGCAGTGTTTTACCGCTATTTTAATGCTCCGCTATAGGCGTTTCCAGTGTGAAAGGGCTCTAAGGCAGCAGGAGCCTTTGGCTCTCACTGGTATTGATTAAAGCTAGTGATGAGAGGGCGGAGCCGAGCTCTGCTTTCAGTGTCTATAGACTCAGGCAACACAGCTGGGGAGCAAGCCCACAGGAGTGCCCCCATAGGAAGTGGCTTCCTATGAGGGCACTAGCCAGAGAGAAGGAGCCAGAAGGCCCTGGCGGGGGTGGGGCCCTGAGACGAGGAGGTTCGGAGCTGCTCTGCATTGCTTGTTATGTTCCCCTTTTCTTTTCTTTTTTTTCTCACACGTTTACAATCCCTTTAACTGTTTGGTAAAAAGATTTTCCCCAGAACAGTAAATCTCTATAACGGAGCCCCGTATAGCAGTAAAACCTAACAGGGGTTCTAACCTTTACCTGTTCTACCAAAAAAAACAATGGGTATACATACACTTTAATGCTGTTTATAGTGAGTGTTCATATTGTTTGAAAACTGTTTTAAAAATTAGACTGCAGGAGGAAAGGGACATTGTGGGGAGAGAGAGCTACTTAAAAAATGCAGTGATTCAGCACATTAGTGTCTAATAATAGCTGAAGTTTATTCTCTTTTATATTTTGCCTCCTTTGCCCCCTTATTAACACACTAAACATTCTTTTTTAAATATAACCTATTTCGTTTTAATTATGTCTCTCATTTTAAATCCATTGACATCATTGCTGGTTCTCTGTGCTTCTCTATGTAATATTGTTTTTTTTTTTTCCTTCAAAATTGTCGTTTTTTTTTTGTTGTTTATAGCGCAAAAAAAAGAAATTAACGTAGAGGTGATCAAATACCACCAAAAGAAAGCTCTATTTGTGGGGAAAAAAAGGACATCATTTTTTTTTTTTGGGTACAATGTTACACAACTGCGCAATTGTCGGTTAAAGCGATGCAGTGCCGTATCGCAAAAAACAGCCTAGTCATTAAGGGGGTAAATCCTTCCGGTCCTTAAGTGGTTAATCTAACATGCACATGTATTATGGTCACCATGCTGGACTTGTTATCACTAATTGTACCAAATGATATGTTTAAGCGTATGGTATTGTATATCTAATGATTCCAGGCGTATACGTTTGTAACACAATCCGGTTTGTTTCCTCCAGCCGTTTATTGACAGTGATCATGTAATTCACTCCTATTTCCTGCCAAGAGAGTACGCCGTGCTACTGCCCCTAGTGGCTGCTTTAATTCTGCTTCTGCTCATTGGTGAGTCACATTTCAGTGGATATGTTTCTGTCTCTGTTTAAATCATCAGTCTTCTTTTTATAGTGGGAGCATTGGATACATCCCAAGATCTAGCCCGCCAGCGTGCCCAAATTGTTATTTTCAGGATAGTCTAGTGATGCTGATAGAACATGCTCTAGTTACCTGAAGAAACCCCTGTCTCCCTGCCCCTTGCACTGTATATTAACCTTATTATTGATGTTAATGAAAATGTTGCCCCAGCATTTTGTATACCTAATATGTCCCTGCTGTACCATGTACTTGTAGTAAAAAGTATGCTATTCTCTTTGTATTGCTTCCTTTATGTGAAATCACTAGTGTTCCTGCCAGTTCCTCTGGGTTTCCATTAAAAACTGACCACACTAGGCATGAGAGAACACCTTTGTCAGTTTTCTGGTTGTGCTGGGAAATCAGCCTGCTCTCCTCCAATGATCAGACTTGTGCTGACATCCCTCCCCCCCTGCACAGCCATTGACTGGGAAGATCAGTGTGCTGCTGTTACTCCTCTCCTATTTTTATTTTTTTTAAGCCTCTTGTGCAGCTGAGAACAGATGGAAAGTGATCACTTATAAAAACGGGGAAAAACCCATTTATAATGCTTTTTATATATACAGTGCATTCAGAAAGTATATATACAGTGCATTCAGAAAGTATTGACAGCACTTTGCTTTTTCCACATTTTGTTATGTTACAGACTTATTCCAAAATGGACTAAATTCATTATTTTCCTCAAAATCTTACATACAATACCCCATAATGACAGCATTAAAGACATTTGTTTGAAATCTTTGCAAATTTATTAAAAATTAAAAAGCAAAAAAATCCGGCGTACATAAGTATTCGCAGCCTTTTCTCAATACTTTGTTGAAGCACCAATTACAGCCTCCAGTCTTTTTGAGTATTGCCCCGTACACACCATCACTTTATGTGATGAAAAAAATGACCATGTGTGGGGGAAAACGTCGTTTTATGTCTTCAATTTTGTGTGTCGTTTTTCAAAACGTAATTTTTTACTTCACAGAAATTGACCGTGTGTAGCAAAAAACGTTGTTTAAAACTACGTTTTTTCACCCGCGCATGCCCAGAAGCTACTTATGAAGCAAGCTTCAATGTAAAAACGTGGTGAACGTAACCGCGCTTTGCTAGAACATTGTGAGAAAAACGATGGTGTGTAGGCAACTTCGTCTTTGAAAATTGAAGTTTCAAAAACGTCGTTTTTTACTTCACAGAAAATGTCGTTTTTTTTCATCACATAAAGTGATGGTGTGTACGGGGCATTAGATGCTACAAGCTCGGCACACCTATTTTGGGCAGTTTCTCCCATTCTTCTTTGTAGGACCTCTCAGTCCATCAGGTTGGATGGGGAGTATCGGCGCACAGCCATTTTCAGATCTCTCCAGAAATGTTTAGTCAGGTTCCAGTCTGGCTGGGCCACTCAAGGTCATTCCCAGAGTTGTCCTGTAGCCCTTCATTTGTTATTTTGACTGTGTGCTTAGGGTATTTGTCCTGTTGGAAGATGAACCTTTGCCCCAGTCTGAGGTCCAGAGCGCTCTGGAGCAGGTTTTCATCAAGCATGTCTCTGTACATTGCTGCATTCATCTTTCCATCGATCCTGACTAGTCTCCCAGTTCCTACCACTAAAAAAACATCCTCACAGCATGATGCTGCCACCACCATGCTTCACTGTAGGGATGGTATTGGCCAGGTGATGAGCGGTGCCTGGTTTCCTCCAGACATGACTCTTGCCATTCAGGCCAAAGAGTACAATCTTTGTTTCATAAGACCAGAGAATTTTGTTTTCCATGGTCGGAGTGCTTCGGGTGTTTTTTGGCAAACTCCAGACGGGTTGTCATTTCCGTCTTGCCACGCTACCATTCAGGCCTGACTGGCGGAGTGATGCAGAGATGGTTGTTCTTCTGGAAGGTTCTCCTCTTTCCACAGAGAAACGCTGGAGCTCTGTCAGAGTCACCATCGGGTTCTTGGTCACCTACCTGACTAAGGCCCTTCTACACCGATCACTCATTCTAGGAAGAGTCCTGGTGGTTCCAAACTTCTTCCATTTATAGATCATGGAGGTCACTGTGCTCATTGTGACCTTAAATGCTGCAGACATTTTTTCTGTACCCTTCCCCAGATTTGTGCCTTAATATAATCCTCTCAGGCCTCGTACAGACGAGGGGTTATCCGCTGGATACGGTCTGCCGGACCGTTTCCAGCGGACATTCCTCCTCCGGATTTTGATCCGATGGCTTGTACACACCATCGGATCAAAATCGGCGCGGAAAACATCCGCGGTCACGTGTCGCCGCGGCGACGTGCGCGACGCTGGAAGGTAACTACTTCCACGCATGCGTCGAATCATTACGACGCATGCGAGGGATGGGAGCGGACGGACTGATCCGGTGAGTCTATACAGATGACCGGATCAGTCCGCTGGACTGGATTCCAGCGGATAGATTTTGTAGCATGCTTCAAAATTTTTATCCGCTGGGAATCCGTCGGCTGGATTTTTATCCGCCGAAAATTGTCCGCTCGGGCCTACACACGACCGGATCTATCTGCTGGAACTGATCCGCGGATCAATCCCAGCGGATAGATCCGGTCGTCTGTACGAGGCCTCAGAGGTCTACAGACAATTCCTTGGACTTCATGGCTTGATTTGTGCTCTGACATGCACTGTTAAAGCGGGAGTTCACCCGAAAAACTATTTTTAACATTAGATTGAGGCTCATTTTGTCTAGGGGAATCGGGTGTTTTTTTTTTTTTTTTTTAAATCGAAGCTGTACTTACCCTTTTAGAGAGCTATCTTCTCCGCCGCTTCCGGGTATGGTCTTCGGGACTGGGCGTTCCTATTTGATTGACAGGCTTCCGACGGTCGCATACATTGCGTCACAAGTAGCCGAAAGAAGCCGAACGTCGGTGCGGCTCTATACGGCGCCTGCGCACTGACGTTCGGCTACTTTCGGAAAATCGTGACGCGATGTATGCGACCGTCGGAAGCCTGTCAATCAAATAGGAACGCCCAGTCCCGCAGCCCATACCCGGAAGTGGCGGAGAAGATCTCTCTCTTAGCCTAGGTTCACACTGCTGCGAATTCAAAATCGCGGTAAAATGCGCGATTTTACCGCGATTTCGCGGCCGCGATTTTGCCGCGATTTCAGCCGCAATTTAATGTAAATCGCGGCCCGAAATCGCAAAAAGTAGTACAGGAACTACTTTTTGAAATCGCAGATGCGGCATCGCACTGATTAGGACAGTGCCATTGCCGACAATTGCCGGCAAATGCCGCCGATTTGAGATGCGATTTGACATGTCAAATCGCATCTCAAATCGTTCCAAATCGTACCCAGTGTGAACCAGGGCTAAAACGGTAAGTACTGCTTCGATTTTAAAAAAAAACACCTGATTCCCCTTGACAAAATGAGCCTCAATCTAATGTTAAAAATTAAGTTTTTGGGTGAACCTCCACTTTAACTGTGGGACATTATATAGGCAGATGTGTGTCTTTCCAAATCGTGTCCAATCAGCTGAATTTACCACAGGTGAACTCCAATCAAGTTGTAGAAACTTCTCAAGGATGATCAGTGGAAACAGGATGCACATGAGCTCAATTTTGAGTGTCATGGCAAAGGCTGGAAATACTTATGTACATTTTTTTTTTTTTTATATATATATAAATTTGCAAAGATTTTAAACAAACTTCTTTCACGTCGTCATTATGGGGTATTGTTTGTAGAATTTTGAGAAAAATAATGAATTCCATTTTGTAATAAGGCTGTAACATAACAAAATGTGGAAAAAGTGAAGTGCTGTGAATTCTTTCCTATTGCACTGTATACAAATGTTTGTCTTTCATTTAGTATTTTAAGCTGAATTGGTGGTTTACAACAGTGGTCATCAACCCCATCCTCAGGGCCCACTAACAGGCCAGGTTTGCAAGATAACTGAAATACATGACAGGTGATATCATTTGCTGCTCAGTGATTGCAGTATTCTAGTCTGCATCTCCCCAAGGTAATACATAAAACCTGGCCTGTTAGTGGGCCCTGAGGACAGGGTTGATGACCACCGGTTTACAAGATGAGGGTTTGAATATATTTAACCAAATA
Organism: Rana temporaria; assembly: GCF_905171775.1. Classification (NCBI taxonomy): domain Eukaryota; kingdom Metazoa; phylum Chordata; class Amphibia; order Anura; family Ranidae; genus Rana; species Rana temporaria. The sequence goes on along the minus strand of NC_053497.1, from coordinate 147,194,916 downwards.
CATTGGAGGATTTAGGCCGTGTTCCCAGCAGGGGGTCCGGTGCGTGTCTGGTCACCGAATCAGGTGCGATTCAAGTCTGAATTTTTGGTTAAAAGCGCCACGCTAGGGACCGAAAAGCACAGCTAAGAACCCCCCCATCTAGTGTGAAAGTAGCATTAGGCCTCGTACACACGATCGGTTAACCAGAGGACAACGCTCTGAAGGACCGTTTTCATCGGTCAAAACTGATCGTGTGTGGGCCCCATAGGTTATTTAACCATAGGTTAAAAAAAAACGCCAACTTGCTTTAAAATTTAACCGATGGATTGGTAACCGATAGGTCAAAACCGATCGTTAGTAGGCACGACCATCGGTTAAAAATCCACGCATGCTCAGAATCAAGTCGACGAATTGAACTTCATTTTTTTTCAGCACGTCGTTGTGTTTTACGTCACCGCGTTCTGACACGATTGGTTATTTAACCTATGTTGTGTAGGCGTGACGGACCATCAGTCAGCTTCATCGGTTAACCCAGTGTTTCTCAACTCCAGTCCTCAAGGCGCCCCAACAGGTCATGTTTTCAGGCTTTCCATTATTTTGCACAGGTGATTCGATCAGTTTCACTGCCTTAGTAATTACCACAGCTGTTTCAATTGAGGGAAATCCTGAAAACATGACCTGTTGGTGCGCCTTGAGGACTGGAGTTGAGAAACACTGGGTTAACCTATGACAACGGTCCTTCAGACCGTTGTCCTCTGGTTAACCTATCGTGTGTACGAGGCCTAACGGTTTACATCCACTTTTTAATATAAATGATGTAGAGCGACATGGTTTAGGCGGCACAGTGGTGTAGTGGATAGTACTTTCACCTAGCAGTAAAAAGGATCGCTGGTTCGAATCCCATCCATAACACTACCCCCCTGGAGTTTGCATGTTCTCCCTGTGCCTGTGTGGGGTTTCCTCCAACATTCCAAAGACCTGCTTGTAGGTTAATTGGATCCTGTCCAAATTGTCTTTAGTATATGTATTTATGAATGTGAGTTGGGGACCTTGGAGTATAAGCTCCCTGAGGGTAGGGACTGATGTGAATGTACAATGTATATGTAAAGCGCTGTCTAAATTGACAGTGCTATATAAGTACCTGAAATAAAAATAAAATAAAATTAGTAAGATTGCTGAAATATGCTGTGTACTTAGTATACCGCTATATAACGCGTGTCTTTCTTTTTAACTAGGTATCTTTGTGACGTATGTCATGTGGAAAAGTCGGAGCCCAAAGAAGTCACAGTGACGATGTCAAGTTTCTAAACTTTCTAAGGACAGACTTTCAAAGACAAACTGTTATTCTCTTATTTTGTCCGTGGCTGTGACAGCAACGCACAGGTTCATTTATTAGAAGGAACAGACTTCCATCCATCACTTTTTGGTTCCAGATAAACTACTTTGGAAATGTTGCCATCTGGTGGTTAATGTGTTAAAATATGATACCGACATTCTCTGTTCTTGACCTGCAGCTAAGAGGGACACAGCGATACAACCTGTGCGCAATCTTCCATGGATTATTATATTAGGGACCTTTGAAAAAGTTTAAATAATGGAACAGTCTATGGGTTCTACGTTTCTTTTGCTCATCAAACATGTCTAATGTAATGCAGGTGATGGCTGAACTAACAGGAGTTAAGAATACAGCCTATAAATTCACTGAGCCTAGGTTCAGACTAGTGCGATGCGGGAACCAGCGCGATTACAGCGCCAGTTGCCACATCGCTCCTCTCCCGCAGGCAGTTCACGCTGCGTTCTGTGAACCGCTGCGGGTGTCAATACATTAATGACACCCCCAGATCGGTTCACAGATCGCAGTGTGAACTTGCACAGGAATCGGATCGCATAGGTTTGAACACCCATGCGATCCGATTCTCGTGCGGGGAAAAACAAGTCCCTGTACCTTTTTCTGTGCGAATCCAATGCAAGTTCAGCCATACAACTGTATGACTGAACCCACATTGCGTATGATCGGCACCTGTGTCGCGGGTGCGAATCGCATGCGATGTCAGAGATCACACTAGTGTGAACCCAGGCTGAGAGGTAGCGACATCTCTAAGGCACTTTTATTTTCTCATTTATGTTCCATTCAGACATCAAGATGCTTCCCTGCACTGTTAGTTGTAGTGAACTAAACCTAAAAGCTTAAATCTGTCATCAAACAAACACCAGATCAGGAGGTTCGGGATCATTGATCTCAGTGCCAGTATGTTTTGTACCTGTTATCTTTTCACACAGACGCTCCTCATACAAGAAGTCATTATTAAGGGTCCATTGACACTTATGCATTCCCTTTTACCACATGTGTCATGGTGCATTGTGGTGCTTTTCACTGTAAATGGTACGCCAATGCTCTAAAATAGTAGCAGGCATTACAATGCAGCACATCACAGCGTACAAACTGTGTGGGTTGTTGAGCACTGCATTAAAAAAAATGGGTCATTGGTGTGTTGGCAGCCCATTTAAAATGAATGGCCTGCCTTCACACAATGCAGTTAATGTGCAGAACACATCACTACAGTGTGAAAGGGCCCTAAAGCCTCGTACACGTGATTGGATTATCCAACGGGAATTGTGTGATGGCAGGCTGTTGTTGGAAAATCCTTTAAAATTGTCCGCCAACAATTGTGTGTTGTCGGATTATCCAATCATGTGTACACAAGTCCTTCGAACAAAACCCTGAAGTACAAACACGCATGCTCAGAAGCAATGTTCACCAGAACACAACATTAGCAGAAGTTGCCCAAAGGCTGGCGCTAAAGAGCTGAAAAACCACATAGTCCTATGCTTTGTCCGCAGAAAGTGTATGAGGCTTTAGTGTTAAAAATTAGGTTGGGTTAGATTATTGCTAGGCTCAGGCATTAAGGGATGAGGTTAAAGAGGTAACAAAGTGTTAAATGTTAGGGTGAAGGGTTTGTTAGAAGTTCAATTGGTGGTTGCTTGCCATTGTTTATCCTGATGGTGTAGCACTTGGAAGACAGACAGACATGTGCCTGAACAATAATCTTCATGACCGAGTCACCAGGAATTATTTTAATAAAAGCTATGGAGCTATGGTGTTACAAAGATTAAACATGACTTTTGGTCCTTTAAAAAAAAAAAAAGGACTTTTGGAATTGCATTACCACACTGAGCGCTGGTTCACACTGCCACAACTTCAAAGTCGACATACCTGTGCGAATTTATCACGGCTTGCATAAGACTTCTTTAACAGAAGTCACTGCAAAGTAGTACAGGAACCTCTTTCTGAGGCCCTTTTCACACTACTGCGACTTCAAAGCAATTTCACGGCCGTGATTTCAGGGAATGCCTATGTAACTGGCATCAAAGTCAGACCAAAGTAGTGCAGGGACTACTTTGAAATCGGGACAACTTGCAGTCGTACTAATATGAATGGTTGTCATTGGAAATCATGGGGAATGACTTGTTGTACAAGTGTGAAAGGGGCCTAAGTCGGAGCGACTTGAGTCGCACCGACTAGAACAGTTTCATTGCCGTTAATGGAGCGCAACTTTGAACTTTCGAGTCGCATGACAAGTTGTAGCAGTGTAAACCAGGGCTAAAGCTTATTTAAAGTGATTGTAAAGTGTTTTTTTTAAGTAACAAACCAGTCATACTTACTTGTTTGTGCAATAATTTTGCACAGAGCGGCCCTGAACCTTCTCTTCTTGGGTCCTCTGCCAGCGCTCTTGGCTCCTTCTGAGTTGCTTGCAATGGCTGGCACTCGTGCGGGCTGGATCCTAAGCTTTGCTGCCTGCGTCCATAGACACAGACAGCGTGGCCCCGCCCCTAGTTACAGTATTTGATGGACAGCAGCCTCAGCAAGGCCTGTGAGCAGTGCTTTAAGTGGGCCAAAAGAGGTGCCGGTACTCTATTAGGCGCCGGTGCGCCCTTCCCCCGCACCCCCTCCCCGCGCCCCCCCACCATCATTAAAAAAATAGCAGGTCCCCTCACCATTGCAAGCCAGCACCCCCCCCCCCCCATCAAAAACAAATAGAAGGTCCCCTTACCATTGCAAGCCAGCACCCCCCCCCCCCATCAAAAAAAAATAGCAGGTCTCCTCACCATTGCAAGCCAGACCCCCCCCCATCATCATTAAAAAAATAGCAGGTTCCTGCACCATCGCAAGCCACCCCCCCCCCACCATCATTATCATCAAAAAAACATCAGGTCCCCCTCACTCAGCTGTGACTCACGCTCACGGCGGTCATCTGTCACGATGCTCCCCCACTGGGTTCTGGCGCGCTGATACATGACCCGCCCTCCTCCTCTAGACCAGCTAGTGTGACAGACAGCGCACTGGCTCTATCACACGTCACAAGCTAGTCTTCTCTAGGAGGAGGAGGTCGGGACATGTATCACAGCGCGGCGCGCTCTTTTTTAAATCCTCCGCGGCCCGAAGTCGCAGCAAAGGTACAAAAGAGCCGCATGCAGGCTCCGGAGCCGCGGTTTGCCGACACCCGCACTAGACACTCGGCAGCGGCGGCGAGAAAAAAAAAAAAAACCTTGGTCATCCTGGGGCTGCGTTCCGGTATGGGAAACCCACGTACTGGGCGCATGGAGAGGTGCTGGTACTCTGAAGGGCCATTTTTGGAAGTGGCGGTACTGAGTACCACCGCGTTCCGGCCCAGTTAAAGCACTGCCTGTGAGAGTGGGGAAAGAAGACAGAGCTGCTACAGATAGGAACAGCGCTGTATTTAAGTGAGGGGCGATATTGCTACCTAAATTTTTTTTACCTTAGTGCAGGGAATGCATTAAAGTAAAGAATGTTTTGGCTTCAGAACTGCTTTAACTACTTGCCGACCGCCCACCGCCGTTATACGTCATCACTTTAGAGATGAATATCTCGGTAACGGTAGCAGCTGCTGCCACAATCGAGATATTCATCTCTTCTGTGGGCGGCCGTGTTAACGATAATGGCGGTCTCCGCGGCGAATCCGCCGCAAGATCGCCGTTATCGGTGGCAGGAGAGGGCCCCCCCCCCTCCCGCCGCTGTTCCGCGCCCTCCGCCGCTTACCGGAGCCGTCGGTAGCGGCGGAGGAGATCGCGACCATCCGGCAGCTGAGCGGGGACGAGACTGAAGGAAAAATCTCCTTCGCCCGTCCCCATAGCTCCGCTGGGCGGAAGTGACGTCAAAACGTCAGTCCCGCCCAGCGTCTTAAAGAAACATTTTTTTTTTTGTCATTTGAAAAAATGACATTTCCAAATTTTTTTTTTTTTTTTTTGCATTTAAGCCTAAATATGAGATCTGAGGTCTTTTTGACCCCAGATCCCATATTTAAGAGGACCTGTCATGCTTTTTTCTATTACAAGGGATGTTTACATTCCTTGTAATAGGAATAAAAGTGATAATTTTTATTTTTATTTTTTTCAGTGTTAAAAATTGTAAAATAAATAAAAATAAATGCGAAAAGCAAAAAAAATTTTTTTTAAAGCGCCCCGTCCCGACGAGCTCGCGCGTAGAAGCGAACGTATACGCGAGTAGCGCCGACATATGAAAACGGTATTCAAACCACACAAGTGAGGTATCGCCGCGATCGTTAGAGCGAGAGCATTAATTTTAGCCCTAGGCCTACTCTGTAACTCAAAAAATGCAACCTGTAGAATTTTTTAAACGTCGCCTATCAAGATTTTTAAGGGTAAAAGTTTGACGCCATGCCACGAGCGGGCGAAATTTTTAAGCGTGACATGTTGGGTATCATTTTATTTGGCGTAACATTATCTTTCACAATATATAAAAAAATTGGGCCAAATTTATTGTTGTCTTATTTTTTCATTTAAAAAAGTTAATTTTTTCCAAAAAAAGTGCGCTTGTAAGACCGCTGCGCAAATACGGTGTGACAAAAAGTATTGCAATGACTTCCATTTTATTCTCTAGGGTGTTAGAAAAAAAAATATATAATGTTTGGGGGTTTTAAGTAATTTTCTAGCAAAAAAAAATGGTTTTGTCTCGTAAACACCGACTCTGAAAAACAGGCCCGGGGCTAAAGTGGTTAAAGTGCTTGTAAGGGAGAAGGTGTTTTACCATAATGCATTGTTTGCAATAAGGTAAAGAACCTTCTGTGCACAGGATCCCCACCCCAAATACCTACCTTAGCACGATCTTGATCCAGCATGGTGCCCAAGAGCAGCGGCTCTCTCAGCTTTCTTTCTCCTCGCTGGACATGAAGGCAACAGTGGGAGCCATAACGGCAGGGTTAAAAACGTGTGCATGAGGCCTTAGTCATACTTTCTTCCATACCGTAAAATCGAATTTTCCAATGTACGCCATTTAAGCAGTGAGTAAGGGACATGTAAAAACCAAAAACAATAAACTATTTTTTTTCCTACCTTGATTTTTTTGTTGTAGTAAAAGTGTGCCCATTTGGGGCACAGGCTCAATATAATTGGTAGAACTTGGTATATTCACAAAGCTGTGACTGGCCGGTCCTTGTATTATCTGTTCCTATGTGCTGGCTGTAATGGTTACCAAATGGAAGTTCAGGTTTCCTGAGTAAAGACGGGGAAATCCAATTAATGGGGACACGGACTGCAATAAAATCCAGATAAGTCCTAAACTTTTTTTATCTGTCCATACACAGAACAAATTTTGACTGGTTGCTGTCAAACTGGCAGAAATTTTAGCTGTGGACAACCCTGTTTGCACCACTCTGCCTGATATTCCTCTGAAAAATGAAAGAAGCTGGGGGGAAATTGTAGGCTGAACTATGCCTGCAGCCACATTTTGAGTATTCAGGCAGCCAAGCGTGTCATCTATGAAAATACAGTAGCCAGCAGGGGGCTTAGTGTATTTTTCCGTAAAGTACACCTAAGCAGGCCATATGCTGTGCAAATTTCACCTGATATTCAATCGATGGGTGGCCCTGTCACTACCCTCTCGTTCAACATCCCTCCACCCAAAAATGAGATGGATGTAAAATTATTGGACAGTGATTGCATCCAATTAGTGGGAGATTTTTGTTGAATTGAAAAGCATTGATGGAGGATTCTGTTAGATTTTTTTCATTCAGTCTTCAGGCTATAGAAAGGAAAATAAATAAATCTATATGTATATGGCCAGCTTAAACAGCCTGATACCTTAGTAAATGTCACTGATATTACAGAGCTCATGCTTTTCTGGATGATACCCTTCCTCAAGTCATATGCCGCGTACACACGATCATTTTTCAGCATGTTTAAAAAATTAAGTTTTTCCAACTTCATCATTAAAACGACGTTGCCCACACACCATTGTTTTTAAAAAAATGATCTAGCAAAGCGCGGTGATGTACAACACGTACAACGGCACTTTAAAGGGGAAGTTCGCCTTTGGGCTGCTTTAGCCGATTCCCTGTTGGTAAAAGATTTGCGCTTTTTTGTCTGTTACAGCGTGATGAATGTGCTTACTCCATTATGAACGGTAGTTTTACAAGAACAAGCGCTCCCGTCCCATAACTTGCTTCTGAGCATGCGCAGGTTTTTTTTTGTCGTTTTAGCCCACACACGATCATTTTTTACAACCCGAAAAACGACATAGTTTAAAACGACGTTAAAAAATGCAGCATGTTCGATTTTTTTTTTTTTTGTCCTTTTTCAGAACCTGAAAAATGATGTGTAACCCACACACGATCATTTAAAATCACGTTTTTGAAAAACAACTTTTTTTTCATGCTGAAAAATGATCGTGTGTACGCAGCATTACTCACACTAACCTTCCCTGTAACCTAATCCTAACACTAATCACCCTTCTATCCCTCACACCAGCCTTCCCAGTCACCTAACACTAACTTTCCTTCTAACCCTCACTGTAAAATAATCCTAACCCTATCACTAAAATCCTTACCGGGGCGGGGCCCTGTCCTGGGTGGAGTGTAGGAGGGGGCGCCAAAACACTCGAGCATCAACGACACTATTCATTTTTACATCAAATTTAAATGTAGTTTTAGTTATAGTCTTGACTAAAATGCAATTTTAGTTTTCGTTGTATTTTAGTCAACTAAAATCCCCAGTATGTTTTAGTCAAATTAAAATGTCCAGTATATTTTGGTCGACTAAAATCTAATGGGTTTAGTTAAATTGGAAGGCATTATTTAACCACTTCCCGCTTGGTCAATAGCAAATTGACGTCCAGGAAGTGGTTGCGTTATCCTGACTGGACGTCATAAGATGTCCAGCAGGATAACAGCCGCCGGGCGTGCATTGCGGCAATTAGTGGTGCGGTGTGTCAGTCTGATAAAACGATACACCGATCTCGGTAAAGGCGGGCGGAGGCTCTTTACCATGTGATCAGCCGTGTCCAATCACGGCTGATCACAATATAAACAGAAAGAAAGAGCCGCTGATCGGCTTTTCCTCACTCGCGTCTGACAGGACCACCAGGGATGGGCATCCACACTTGACCAACAGGTATGCCATCTAGACCACCAGGGAAATGCAAATCTGTGCCAATGCAGCTGCCAACCAGTGCCCACCCAAAATCTCTGCCAGTGCCACCAGGGCAAAAAATTAAAAATATTTTCCAAACAAGGAAAAAACACTGCGCTAGAAGATAAGTGTATAAAACATAAGAGAATCCCAAAATGATATTTGGGATAAAAAGCTGCCAGTACCAAAAACCTAGGATACCAGAAGTTTAGGAACAATATATATAATGAGGTACAGCGCTAAGTGAAAAAACGTGATGAACCAATTGTAAGAAACAAATGTTGATAAAATGGCTAAACAAGAATTAAACCAATATGACAAATTGATACAAAATGAATATGTACATAAAAAGATGAATGAAAACTGTGAAAAAAAGTTCCAACATTGGTGAATAGAAATAAGCCAAAACAAGGCAAAAAAAGTCCATATACTGTGATTCACATCGGTGCATATAGGTTGAATGTGTAAAGAGAAAATATCTTCTTCCACCAAGAGGACACCCAAATAGTGATAATGTAGTCTCCTTACCAAAGGTGGATGACCGTTTTTACAGCGGTCTCGCTAGGCACAGGGATTTAAAGTCTCCCAAATAGACTCACTCCAAACGGTCGTTTTTAGGCAAAGTCTCCAAACTAGACTCACTCCAGATGGTCGTTTAAAGCATAGGGTGATGATTCAGTGTCTCATTAAATGAGAAACGAAAAAGGCCCCATAGCATAATAACGTTTAAAAAGTGGTTTATTCAACTAAATGGTTGCACTTACACTTAAGCTGAAAAAGTCTCGCAGTGAGTGTAAACATGGAGGAATGCGGCGTCTCCTCGAATTTTCTCCTGTCCGTTGGGCTCTGTAGCTGTGTAACTCTGTGTATAGAACGTGATGACGTTGACTCAGCTAGGCCACACCTACGCCAATGGGTGGAAGGGGGGTGTGAAGCACCCAATTAGAGCCTCTTAATGGGCTTCAAAATAGGGTGGGCTCAGGGCGCAGAGCATTGCGCTACGAACCCACATGAATATTTGCTAACGAAACACTGATCCTTCTCCTCGGGCAATCCAGAAGTGGGTATGAGAACCGTTTCCCGATTGGCCACGAGGAGGAGGGAGGAAACGGAAGCCGCAGAGAGCAGGGGAAGGTGCTGGTGATGCCCGGGAGAAGCGCTGTCCGCAAATAGATGGGGTAAGTGCTTTGGATCCGACCGACCGACCAACGGGGGGCAGGAGATGGTGTTTACCCTGGTAGAATTTATGATTTTGAGGTCAGGAGACTGAGATGGCCATTCCAGAACCTTCACTTTATTCTGCTGTAACCAATGACAGGTCGACTTGGCCTTGTGTTTTGGATCATTGTTATGTTGGAATGTCCAAGTACGTCCCGCAGCTTCCTGGCTGATGAATGCAAATGTTCCTCCAGTATTTTTTTGATAACCTACTGCATTCATTTTACCATCATTTTTTTTTTTATATCAAACAAAACGTGTTTATTGAGCACAAAGAGTAAACACACATACATGATTCAGAGCAAAATAAATATAGACAGACCAAAAACTGCAATTTTACCATCATTTTGAATTTGAACCAAATTTCCTGTGCCTTTTGTAGCTCACACATCCACAAAACATCAGAGATCCACCTCCATGTTTCACAGTAGGAATGGTGTACCTTTCATCATAGGCCTTGTTGACTCCTCTCCAAATGAAGTGTTTATGGTTGTGGCCAAAAAGCTAAATTTTGGTTTCATCACTCCAAATGACTTTGTGTCCGAAGGTTTGAGGCTTGTCTCTGCATGGTTTGATGCATTATAAGTGGGATTCTTTGTGGCATTTGCGTAGTAATGTCTTTCTTCTGGCGACTGGACCATGCAGCCCATCTTTCTTCAAGTGTCTCCTTATTGTGCATCTTGAAACAGCCACACCACATGTTTCCAGAGAGTCTTGTATTTCACCTGAAGTTATTTGTGGGTTTTTCTTTGAATCCCGAACAATTTTCCTGGCAGTTGTGGCTAAAATTTTAGTTGGTCTACCCGACTGTGGTTTGGTTTCAACAGAAACCCTCATTTTCCACTTCTTGATTAGATTGGCCATTGGCTTCCGCTGCTGTCAATGAGTGAGTGAGTGAAGAACTTATATAGCGCAGCACATGCAAATTAAATCGCCTCTGGGCACTTGTTGTTCCTGTCTCCTTTGATATCAAAAGAGATGAGTTTTGATCTTTCTTCTAAAGGTCAAGTGATTCTCCTCCAATCGAATGCTGGTTGGTAAAGCATTCCATAGTCCGGGACCTTGGAGCGCAAATCTTCGCTCTCCTTTCGACTTGTATTTGGCTTTGGAGCAGAGTTTGGTTGGTGGATCACAGCACGCGATTGGGGTTGTGAGCTTTTATTTTTTCGCATAGATATTGGGGGGCCTTCCCATGGATGCACTTATGTATCAGACAGAGAGCTTTTACTGGCAACCAGTGAAGGGTTCTCAGCGAAGGTTTTTTCCCAGTCACCAGTCTGGCGGCCGAGTTTTGAACGACTTGCAGACGAGTGATTTGGTACTTTGGGAGTCCGAGATAGAGGGCATTGGCATAGTCCAGTCTGGAGTTCACAATTGTTCCCACCACGACTGCTATGTCTTCTTTGGGAATAAATGGAATAAGTCTGCGTAGTAGGCACAGCAGATGGTGAGATCCGCTGACTACTGACCCTATTTGTGCATCCATTGTCATGTAAGTGTCAAAGATGACCCCGAGACTTTTGACTTTGGTGCTGGGGGTGATGATTTGGCCCAGAATGGGCGGAGGTGTCCAGGGTGTTGACGGTTGATTCTTACGACTGGCGTGAAACAGAAGAAGTTCTGTTTTTGCCCCGTTGAGTTTAAGATAACTCTTTGTCATCCAGTTTTCTATCAACGAGAGGCATTTCTCTAGACCGAGATGATGATCCTTTTTGTTGCAGATGCGAAAATACAGTTGTGTGTCATCTGCATAGGAGTGATAAAGTAGTTTTTGGCTGCTGATGATTTCAAAGAGAGGGCGAAGATAGATGTTGAACAGTACCGGCGACAGGAGGGATCCTTGAGGGACCCCGCATGACACCGTGCGTTTTTCAGAAGTGAAAGGACCAAGTTTCACTGTTTGTGATCGGTTTTCCAGAAAGGAGGAGAACCAAGATAAATCACCTTCCGTGACTCTGGCTACTTCAACTAGCCGAGTCAGTAAGAGTTTGTGGTCTACTATGTCAAATGCTGCGCTTAGGTCCAACAGTACCAGAAGACAAGATTCTTCTTCGTCTGCAGCCTCGAGAGCATCGTCCCATATTTTGAGCAGTGCTGTCTCCGTCCCGTGCCCGGGACGGAAACCCGATTGAAAAGGATCGAGCAGATTATGGGTATCTAGATGCTGTTGCAGCTGTTGTACCACTGCTTTCTCCATTACCTTGGAGAAGACGTTCAGGCCTGTTATGGGATGACAATGTTCAGGGGCCTTGGGGTCGAGGGTGGGTTTCTTCAAGATAGGCTTGATTGTGCCCTGTTTCAACAGGGTGGGTACTATGCCTTCCTTAAATGATTGATTTATAAGCTGCTTGATAGGTGGTGCCAGAATATCGGCGCATTCCTTCAGCAGTTTGGTGGGGATAATGTCATTAGGCGCCGTGCTATTTCGCAAGGAGTCAATGATGTTTTTGGTAGTCTCAATGGAGATGGGTTTTAGGACAAACCTCGTTGACTGCTGCCAACTTGTGTGAGAGTTGGGTGTGGGACTTGGGGGAAGATTGAGGGGGGTACTGTTTTGCTGAATGCTTTTACGGATCCTTTCAATTTTGTTAATGAAATAATCCGATAATTCATTGCAAAATTCTTGGGTGTCAGAATTGGGGGCTTCCAAACAGACCGGATTCATGGTCTGGGTGACAAGCTTGAAGAGTTCGCGGGGGCGGTTTAGGGCGTTAGTGATGATTTTGGAAAAAAAAAAATTTTTTTTGGCCTTGAAAATTTCTTTGTGGTATTTTTTTGTTACTACCTTATAGGTGGTGTGGTTTTCATCTGAGGTGCTTCTTTTCCAAGCTGCTTCCGCTCTTCTGCGCTCTTGCTTTATCAACGCCAGCTGGTCGTTAAACCAGCCGGCGTTGTTTTTCCGGATGCAAGTTTTACGTTTGGGTGCTACTACGTCGGCTGACTGTAGTAGCGCTGCGTTTATGGCATCCAGGGTTTCAGTGGCTGATTGATGAGATTGGATAGTTTTTATTTTGTTCCCTAATGTTGTTTTGAAGAGTTCCGAATGGAGCTTCTTCTGAGATCTTGTCCAGTGCATTGTCACTGGTTTCAATGTTTTTGTTGAAGGGGCGTTTTTTAATAATTATGAATTTGATTACATGGTGGTCTGTCCATGGTAGCGGCTCATTTTTCAGGATTTTTACTTCCAGCTCTTGTCTGAAAATAAGATCAAGGGTGTGACCTGAGGTATGCGTGGGCCCACACACTAGCTGCTGCAGCCCTAGTGCTTCCAAATGGTCAATGCAGGCTTCAGCAACAGGATCCTGTGGGGAGTTGGCCCAGAGGTTAAAGTCTCCCAGCAGCAAAAGATGTTTGCTATTTAGGGTATAGGTGGAGATGAACTCTGTTAAAGAAGAAAGAAGCTGCGATTTTTGGACCCGGAGGTCTATAGCAGAGTAGGATATGGACGGTCTCCTGGGGATTTGTTTGAAGTTGCAGAGAGAGGGTTTCCATAAATGGAAGTGGGCTTTGGAGGATTGGTTTAGTGATCGAGAGGTGACTCTTGTGGATCACTGCCAATCCTCCTCCTCTTTGCCCCACTCTGTTTTCTGTTATTATGCGATAATTTTTTGGCACCAGTTCACTTAGAATGGTGTTGCAGTCTGCTGTAAGCCAGCTTTCTGTAATAAAGAGACAGTCTAAATCGCATTGTAGGATGAGATCATGGATTTCTAGTTGGTGTCTTACTGCCGAACTTGTATTGACCAGAGCGCATGATATGCGCTTTGGTTGGTGAAATGTTTGGCTGTCGTTCATCGACGATCGATTCTAAACAGTCGTTCTTTCTTTAAGGCATTTTTAGTGGCAGTCGGTAGTATTGAGGCAAATGGCTTTATACCCCAAACAGTGGCGGAACTACCGCCATAGCGACCCACGCGGGCGCTATGGGGCCCGCAGCCGAGTGGGGCCCGGTGAGCAGGGCAAGGCAATGACCGAGGTTTTTTTTTTTTTTTTTTTTTTTCTCACCGCCGCCGAGTGTCTGTCAGCTAAATGCCATTCAGACCTGGGAAGTGCCATCGGCGCTATAGGGGGGGGAGGACACATTAAACCATCCAAGCAAAATCAGCTCATGTCAGCATGGAGGAGCCAAGTGTGACAGGCGCCCCCCATGCTTGCTCTACCTACCCTCCTCTGCGCACCGTCCCTTCATCCTTTTCGCCCCCCCCCCCCGTACCTCCCCCCACCTGACCTCACTCCTTCAGCACGGCCACTGTCCTGCATGAATACAGTGACATCCCTGAGGCGGAGTCTCCTTGCCTCTGCTGTGGGCAGGATGGGGATTCACCTGACCACAAGATCGTGCCTGTCTGGTGTCAGAGGGAGACAAGTCAGTGTGGAGGTAAATCATCTTGCAGTTCCTCGTGTAGCTTGCATGCACCTCTATGCTAAATCTGCTGTATTACTGCAGATTAGCATGGAAGTGCTGCCTACTAGCAGACAATTGGACTTAATGATTTTCACTGTCTCCAGGTTTTCACTCCCCCTGGTGTATACCCTCCTGACCCCTCCCTGCTGTATACCCTCCTGACCTTTCCCTGCTGTATACCCTCCTGACCTTTCCCTGCTGTATACCCTCCCTGGTGTATACCCTTCACACCCTCCCTGCTGTATACCCTCCTGACCCCTCCCTGCTGTATACCCTTCTCACCCTCCCTGGTGTATACCCTCCTGACCCTCCCTGGTGTATACCCTGGTGTATTCCCTTCTGACCCCTCCCTGCTGTATACCCTCCTGACCTTTCCCTGCTGTATACCCTCCTGACCTTTCCCTGCTGTATACTCTCCCTGCTGTATACCCTCCCTGGTGTATACCCTTCACACCCTCCCTGCTGTATACCCTCCTGACCCCTCCCTGCTGTATACCCTTCTCACCCTCCCTGGTGTATACCCTCCTGACCCTCCCTGGTGTATACCCTGGTGTATTCCCTTCTGACCCCTCCCTGCTGTATACCCTCCTGACCTTTCCCTGCTGTATACCCTCCTGACCTTTCCCTGCTGTATACTCTCCCTGCTGTATACCCTCCCTGGTGTATACCCTTCACACCCTCCCTGCTGTATACCCTCCTGACCCCTCCCTGCTGTATACCCTTCTCACCCTCCCTGGTGTATACCCTCCTGACCCTCCCTGGTGTATACCCTGGTGTATTCCCTTCTGACCCCTCCCTGCTGTATACCCTCCTGACCTTTCCCTGCTGTATACCCTCCTGACCTCTCCCTGCTGTATACTCTCCCTGCTGTATACCCTCCCTGGTGTATACCCTTCACACCCTCCCTGCTGTATACCCTCCTGACCCCTCCCTGCTGTATACCCTTCTCACCCTCCCTGGTGTATACCCTTCTGACCGTTCCCTGGTGTATACCCGCCTGACCCTCCCTGGTGTATACCCCCCTAACCGTCCCTGGTGTATTCCCTTCTGACCCCTCCCTGCTGTATACCCTCCTGACCCCTCCCTGCTGTATACCCTTCTGACCCCTCCCTGGTGTGTGCCCTTCTGATCCTCCCTGCCTCTGTCTGAACTCCCCCACCACCACCATCACCACTGCCTCTGACTGAACCCCCACCGCTGCCTCTGACTGAACCCCCGCACCACCACCGAGGCTCTGACTGAACCCCCGCACCACCACCGCTGCCTCTGACTGAACCCGCACCGCTGCCTCTGACTGAACCCGCACCGCTGCCTCTGACTGAACCCCCGCACCACCACCGCTGCCTCTGACTGAACCCCCGCACCACCACCGCTGCCTCTGACTGAACCCGCACCGCTGCCTCTGACTGAACCCCCGCACCACCACCGATGCCTCTGACTGAACCCCCGCACCACCACCGCTGCCTCTGACTGAACCCCCGCACCACCACCGCTGCCTGAACCCCCCCACCACCACCGCTGCCTCTGACTGAACCCCCCCACCACCACCGCTGCCTCTGACTGAACCCCCGCTGCCTCTGACTGAACCCCCGCACCACCACCACTGCCTCTGACTGAACCCGCACCGCTGCCTCTGACTGAACCCCCGCACCACCACCGCTGTCTCTGACTGAACCCCCGCACCACCACCACTGCCTCTGACTGAACCCGCACTGCTGCCTCTGACTGAACCCCCGTACAACCACCACCGCTGTCTCTGACTGAACCCCCGTACAACCACCACCGCTGTCTCTGACTGAACCCCCGCACCACCACCGCTGCCTCTGACTGAACCCCCTGCACCACCACTGCTGCCTCTGACTGAACCCCCCACCATCACCACAGCTGCATTGGATGGAACCCCCCAACCACCACCACTGTTGCATGTAAATCTAACTCCGTGATACATTAAATTTTCATTTTAATTGTCATGATATAACATTGTATGTAGGGGCCATTTGGTGGGCATACTTTTTTTTTTTGGGGGGGGGGGGGGGGGCAGCATTTAAATCTTGGGCCCAGTCAGCACAATGTCTTGGGCCAGCCCTGGCGCCGCGTGAAGTTTCTGGAGCCGGTCAGAGGACAGCCGCCCGGCGCCAGGTCAGAGGAGACTTTCCTAACCATCCGAGAATGGGGAACCCCAAAGCCAGGCAGCACTGCAGGCAGGCGGCAGCAGCACACACACACTGCAGCAGCAGGTGACTCCACTGACTCGTGACTGAGGTGGCCAGCCAGGACCAGGTACCTACCTACGTGTATAATCACAAATATTGTCAGTGTCACTCACAACTGAGACTGAGAGCTAATTGCCTTATATACTACCCAGTAACTGCCACCAATGCCCAGCTCATTAAATTAATGAATGAAGCTTATGCAGCAGCTAATTGAAATTCAAAGAGCAAAGAAGCTTTGCAAAGTTTGGTCACCTACTACCCAGGCTTACTAGTAGGTGACCAAACTTTGCAAAGCTTCTTTGCTCTTTGAATTTCAATTAGCTGCATATGCTTCATTAATTTAATTATCTGGGCATTGGTGGCAGTTACTGGGTCTGATGTAGAAGATAATCAGTATCATGTATATCAATCATCATGTGTATGTATGTTGTATCACCCGACCCACTTGCCATTATGCCATAACATGTTCTTAAAGCGGAGGTTCACCCTAAAAAACATCTACCGTATTTATCGGCGTATAACACGCACTTTTTTCCCCTTAAAATCTGGGAAAAATCGTGGGTGCGCGTTATACGCCGATCCCCGCTTTCTGAGCGCCACCGCCAACATATACTGAGTGCAGTACGGCGTTCAAAAACAACGCGGAAGAAGCGAGAGGACACCACGAATGCCGCAGACGGACGCCGGACCGCATTAGTTCATTTTTTTTTTTGGAGGGGGGGGGGCCCATACAACATTTTGCTATGGGGCCCTGTGATTTCTAGTTACGCCCCTGACCCCAAATGGTTACTGCCGAGTATCTCAGATTAGTCATGATTGTTGACGCACTGGGGGGCAGATGTATTGTAGGGGGGGTTTCCGTAATGCTGGGAGGGACGATTCACTGAAAAGGACTGCCGCTAATGATAGTGGTGAGATGGGGTACCCCTGAGCCAGGGGCTTACCTTTGAGGAGGAAGCCAGGGGGGAACCAGAGCCAGGGGAAGGCAGATCGACCAGAGCTAGACCGGGGCTGGCTGGAAACCCTGCCTGTTCTAGTGCCTGTGCCACACGTCCTACTCCTAGGAGCGTGCGCCGTCGGTACAGGCAAGCACCAAATTCTCGCCCTGGGGGAGAGTAGACTCAGAATGCCAGTGAGCCGTGGGCGGGGCCAAGTTCCGCTGTCAGTGTCATTGGACTCAGGAGCTAGCCCGCACGAGTGCCCCCATGGAAACCAACCCTCCTATAGTCGCCTAATACTAACTGTCCTTCTCCCAACACCAACTCTTTCTGTGATCCTCTCACCAACCCTATTATAATCACCTAACGCTAACTGACCTAATCCTAACACGAACCCTTTCTATGGCCCTCACATCAACCCTCCTATGTTCGCCTAATACTAACTGTCCTTATAATCCCTACATTAACCCTTTCTATGACCCTCCCACCAACCCTCCTATAATCACCTAATACTAACTGTCCTTCTTATCCTAATGCCGCGTACACACGATAATTTTTCGGCATGAAAAAAACGCTGTTTTAAAAAAATTTCATTTAAAATGATGGTGTGTGGGCTTCACATCATTTTTCGGGTTCTGAAAAACGCCCAAATATTTTTTTCGAACATGACGCATTTTTTAACGACGTTTTAAACTATGTCGTTTTTCGGGTTGTGAAAAATGATCGTGTGTGTGCTAAAACGACGTTAAAAACCCGCGCATGCTCACAAGCAAGTTATGAGACGGGAGCGCTCGTTCTGGTAAAACTACCGTTCATAATGGAGTAAGCACATTCATCACGCTGTAACAGACAGAAAAGCGCGAATCGTCTTTTACTAACACGGAATCAGCTAAAGCAGCCCCAAGGGTGGTGTCATCCGCATGGAACTTCCCTTTTATAGTGCCGTCGTACGTGTTGTACGTCACCGCGCTTTGCTAGACCATTTTTTAAAAACGATGGTGTGTGGGAAACGTCGTTTTAATGATGTTGTAAAAACTTTGTTTTTTCTACATGTCGAAAAAAGTATTTTTTTTTCATGTCGAAAAATGATCATGTGTACGCGGCATTACACTAACCCTTTCTATGACCCTCACACCAACCATCCTTCTTAAGCCTCGTACACACGATCAGATTTTCTGACAGAAAAAGTGTGATGGCAGGATGTTGCCGGATAATCCGACGGTTTGTATGCTCCATCGGATAATTGTTGTAATTACCGATAACAAATATGGGATAGCGTGCTTTAAAAAATTTCGACAACAAGTGTGGTGACGGATTATCCGATCATGTGTACAGATGCCTGTCGGAAAAAAAGTAAAAACGCACATGCTCAGAAGCAATGCTAACCTTAGGCCAACATTAGCAGAAGTTGCCCAAAGGGTGGCGCTAAAGAGCTGAAAAAACACGTAGTTTCGTGTTTGTTAGACAACAATTCTTTGCCGTTTGTATGCAATCCAAGTTCACCACCAACGCCCTTTGGTCAAAAGTCCTATGCTTTCATTGTCCGCAGAAAATCCAATCGTGTGTACGAGGCTTAACACTCATTGTAACCCAAATAACAAAAACCCTTCTATAGTCCCATATAGCTATCCTTATAACCCTCATATAAACCTTCCCTTTCCTGTAACCTACCAACTAACCATCCCTGTAACAATTAACACTAATCGTCTTTGTAACCTTAAGGCCGCGTACACACGGTCGATCCATCCCATGAGAATGGTCCAAACGACCGTTTTTCATCGGTTCAACGCTGAAGCAGACTGATGGCCTGATGTGCGTACACACCATCGCTCCAAAAACCGATAGGGTCAGAACGCGGTGACGTAAAACACACAACGTGCTGAAAAAAACGAAGTTCAATGCTTCCAAGCATGCGTCGACTTGATTCTGAGCATGCGCGGGTTTTGAACTGATGCTTTTGTGTACTAACCATCGGTTTGGACCTATCGATCAGCGGTCCATCGGTTCGATTTTAAAGCAAGTTCTCTAACTTTTGTCCGAAGGACAACAGACCGATGGGCCATACACACGGTCGGTTTGGACCGATGAAACTGGACTTCAGGCCGTTTTTGTCGGTTTGGACCGACCGTGTGTACGCGGCCTAACACTTCATCCCTGTAACCCTCATACTTACCATCTCGGTAACCCTAACATTAACCATCCTTATAACCCTCACACTAATCATCCCCGTCACCTAATAGTGACCATCTCTGTAACCTAGTTATCACTAACTATCTCTGTCCCTAAAATCAACCCTCCTGGTCATCTAATCCTGATGCCACGTACACACAACCGTTTTTCATGATGAGAAAAAATGCAATTTTTTAAATTGGTCATTAAAAACGACTGTGTGTAGGCTCCAGAGCATTTTTCTCGCCAGGAAAAATGGGCATTAAAAATTTAGAACATGTTCTATTTTTTCTCGTTGTTTTTCACGTCGTTAAAAACGGTTGTGTGTAGGCTTTAACGACGGGGAAAAAACGTGCATGCTCAGAAGCAGGTTATAAGAAGGGAAATCTGCATAATCAGCCCAAAGGGTGTCGCCAATCGAATGTAACTTGCTCTTTATAGTGCCATCATACGTGTTGTACGTCGCCGCGCTTTGGTCAAGCATTTTTTATCACGATCGTGTGTATGCAAGGCAGCTAGTGATGATGTTGTGAGCCTATCAATATATCATCATTCTGCAGAGATGAAGAGGTTTGGTCGAGGTTGCCAGTTTAACACACACACAGTGGAATCATAGACATGTGACCCAATCACAGCACTGGGAGCAGGTGAGAGTTACCTGCACACGTCAATAGCACGCCTGCTCCCCATGCGCCTCTTTGTTACGAGGAAAGAATCCCAGCACCAATTTGTACGCTGATTGCTGTAAATAGAGATAGGATTATAGCGTCCTCTGGGAAATGGCACTTATAATAAGCAGCTTTTGCTTTTACCATTGCAGACAGACACTTTCTACTATTTATCGTGTACATACTTCATGTAAAGTTGTCCTATACAGCAATGTTTCTCAACTTCAGTCCCCCAACGGCTCATGGTTTCAGGATTTCCCTCAGATTAAACTGATCCAATCACCTGTGAAAAATGAGGGTAAGTCTGAAAACATGACCTGTTGGGGTTACTTGAGGACTGGAGTTGAAACATTGCTATACAGAGACATTGGGGCTGATTTACTAAAGGAATCAAGCAAGTTCATTTTGTAAAGTAAAGGTTTCCTTAGCAAAGTGAAGACTGCTCCTTTAGTTAGGGCTCTTTCACACGGTACGCCTGCCAGACCTGAACGAACGCTCCGTGCTCCTCTACGGAGCCGCGGATGTCAACGGTGACATGCCCGCTGACATCCGACCTGCCAAAGTGTGACGGAGGAAAAACCTACTTTCTCTTATCGTCCATGGACGGACACAGCTCCTTAAATCTTGACAAGTGGGTTATGTTCCCTGTTTACAGGAGAGGACTAGGCAGAAACATGTTAAATAGTTAAATACATGTTACATTAACAGAGTTGAACAGCCCCGCCCAGGGGGCGGTCCCTCCAGACATAACCCTCCTCACTGCAGCTTGCAGCCCCAGTTTCGTTCTGCCTAGCAAAGGAGAAGGACGTATGGCTCCCTTTGGGCCCAGCGCCCTGAGGAGAAATTTTATTTTATTTTACTTTACTTTTTCTTGAAGAATCTTCTTTCAACTGTTGGCTGAGAGACAGGCTGGATATTATAGATCCTTGTAGTCTACTCAGTCCGACCAGCAAGCGTGGGCACACCTTTGCAAAGAGGCTTGGTCTGCCACGCCATACCCCATGACTCCTGGGGTGGCCGGTGAGCTTTGCTCCGAGGTCCACATATGACTGAGCTGTGGTGTTGTCTCACTCACAGTGGACCGGGCCGACAGCTACCTCCATTTCGGTTGTAGTTCTGTCAGGAATGCGTCAGCGAGTCCTCGCTTGGACGGGTAAGTACAGTCCCTCCTGCTTCGGTGGGTTGGTACAGCTGGGCATTCCTGGGGTTCGGGGGTCCCTTCCCCTTACTTCCCCGCTCCTTTCCCTTGCTGCATTGCTAACATTGCTGCTGTCAGGGGGAGGGGGCCTTCCTGAGGGGACTGTGTTATCTGGCCTGTGTTTTTTCTTTTTTGTATTGGGCTTTCCTGTGAGGTAAAAAGCCCTGTGATGAGCACAGATGTTTATGATTATACTTCAGCAGACGCTGACTGATTGGTGACACCTGTAACGGTTTTGCTTTTTTCCTTTAATGTTTTATTTTATTGATAAAGAAATAAATTAATACAATGTACAACATAAAGCTCTCAGTACATTCCATGTCAAAAAGTCAACGACAAATAAATAGTGAAGATACAATACAAACTTCAATTTTCATTTTAGATTAATCTAGCACCATAAAGGGGAAGCAATTAAAATATAAATCGATGTCCCCGTAGGAGATCCCCTACTCAACTATATGTAGGCTGGGCTAAAGAGGGGCGGGGAACCCAATCAACGCTTTCCGTACAGAGTCTCATCCGACACCCCGTAAAGGGAGCAAACTGTGTCGGATAAATGGGTAGCATAACTAGGTATTGGTAAGAGACTTCTGTGACCCCAGATAACCTAGGACCCCGCCCAAAATGTGGAAAAGAGCGCTAGACAACCCGTCCCTTCCCAAGGGACCTGTGAAGAAAAAGACCTCCCACTCCCCACCATACTCTCCCCCTCTCCCAGGGCGCTCCCATGAAAGTATTGACTATTAACAGACTAGTATGATAACTAAATCAAAGATCTCGAGGAGGAGAATGTACCAAGGTTAGCATAAAAGAAGGAGGGAAAGAGAAAGAGAGGAAAAAAGAAAGATAGAGCAAATGAGAAAGAATGATTGCCAGTAGGCTAATTAAGTGCCCGAAGGGGACAGCGCATGACCCGGCGATAGAGATACGCCAACATGTCTGGCCCAAGGCTCCCATGTGGCCTCAAAATTATCGCTTGTATTAGAGATGGAGCTGACCATTTTTTCCTGTGTCATGATCCAAGAAATCTTCCCCTTAGCTGCCAAGAAAGAGACCCTAGGTTGCTTCCAGGCCGCCGCTAAAGTGGTTTTAGCTCCTATGAGCATGAAAGCTATCAGTTTTTGTATGGGTTTGGAGACCCGAGGGATCTCGGATCCCAGCAGAGCTATCTGCGGAGACTTCACCAACGGTACCCCCGTGACTTTTCTGATAAGGCAAAATATTCTGTTCCAAAACCCCCTGATTCTGGGGCACTCCCACCAAACATGAAGCATCGTGCCTTGGGCTTGGCAGTTGCGAAAGCATAACGGGGAAGATGTAGGAAACATCGCAGCCAACCTACTGGGGACCAGATACCACCGCATCAGAACCTTTGTGTTGGCTTCAGCTAATGAAGTATTTACTAAACCTTTGAAAGATTTCAAACCTACCTTGTGCCATCTACTCAGGTCCCAGGTCATCCGCAGGTCTCTCTCCCATGCCTCCATGTATGAGAATTTTGTGGACACCTCAGATAAAGCTATATATATTATAGATATTCCCCCCTTGTGTTCCGTCATTTGTTTACACCAGCTTTCGTAACTAGTAAGAGTTGCGTGTCTAAAATTGTCAGTCCAGAAGGATGACACGAAATTAAAAATTTGGGTGTACCGGGCTCTTTCCGTTAGGGGCAAGTCAAGTGTCCTCACACAATGTTCCAGTGAAAGTGGGCCCATGGGTGTCATAAAGTCGCCTATTCTATAGATCCCTTTGTCCAGCCACCATTGGAAAGCCGAAATGTCCATCCCTATAGGAAACTGAGGGTTGAGAAAGATCCTTGTCAAAGGCTTAGTCTCCGAGACCAAAGAAGGAAGGTGTCTCAGGCCGTCCCAGAGTCTGAAGGATTGCGACAATGTGGGGGATAGTATTGAGGGTCTAGTTTTTTGGGGAGACCAGAAAAGGCTCTCTATCGAAAGATTGGGGATCGCCAACCCCTCCATTTCTATCCACTCTGGTTTTTCACATTCCGCAAAAATAGCAGAAAATTGTGCTAGTCTGGCAGCTTGGTAGTATTTAAACAGGTTTGGTAGTCCAAGGCCCCCTTGTGTTCTGAGCCCGTATAGGACATTTTGTGCCACTCTATAACCCTTGCCCTCCCAAACAAATTTCAGAATTTTACTCTGTAGTGGTCTGAGTTGGTCTTTTTTAACCGCTATTGGTAGAGATCTAAACAAGTAGAGTAACCTTGGTAGGAGAGTCATTTTGACTGCGTTAACTCTACCTGTCCAAGAAAGTTTGTGTCGATCCCACGTCTGTAGATCTAATTCTAGTTTACGAAATATAGGGGGATAATTAGCCTGGTAGAGATGTTCAATTTTGGTTGTGAGGTTTATACCTAAGTAACGAATGGATGATTCGGCCCACTGGAATTCAAACAAGGGTTTCAAGTGATCGATCACTGAGGGGGGGGTGGAGATGTTTAAGGCTTGGGATTTATTCCAATTAACCCGCAAACCCGAAATCTTCCCGAAAGACTCCAGTAAGTTGCAAAGAATTGGAAGAGAGGTGATCGGGGAGGAGATATACAGAAGAAGGTCGTCTGCAAAGAGGGCGCATTTATGGATTTGGGAACCGCATGATACCCCCCTAATATCCGGGTCTGATCTGATCGCAACAGCAAGTGTCTCAATCGCTATTGCGAAAATCAGGGGGGACAAGGGGCAGCCCTGTCTAGTACCCCTAGCAATTCTAATGGGGCCCGAAAAAAATCCCTGTAGTTTGACCCGTGCACTGGGTTCAGAATAGAGAGATTTCAACAATCCCCGGAATTGTTCACCGAAGCCCCAACGCCGCAAAATCTCGAAGAGGTAATACCACGATACAGAGTCGAACGCCTTTCTTAGGTCTAAAGAAAGGAGGAGTCCTTCCTGCCGCGGGTTCCCGTCCCAGCCCGACTGAAGCAGAGAGATAATATCAAGTGCTCGCCTCACCTGGTCAGGACCCTGCCTACCAGGGACGAATCCAACCTGGTCCCTATGGATATAAATGTTTATAAAAGAATTTAACCTGTTGGCTAGTATCTTGGTCAATATTTTTAAATCGTTATTGATTAGGGAAATTGGTCTGTAATTTTCAACGAGCTCTGAGTCCTTATCTGGTTTGGGGATGACTGAGATAAATGCCTCATTCAAATTCGGGTGCATGGATCCGCCCTCCCTCCCCCGTTTTGAATTAAAAAATTTAGTGAGGTGAGGGGCCAAGATTTCACAGAAAGTCTTGTAATATGGGACTGAGAAACCGTCTGGTCCAGGGGCCGAACCATCCTTAAGTCCCCTAATTACCTCTATAGTTTCTTCTGTGGAGATCGGTGCCTCCATCAAATCTACATGACTCTCCTGTAGGTTCGGGATCGCTAACCGGTCCAAAAAGGAATTGACCTCGGGGTGTCTGGCCATCCCCGACCCCCGATATAGGGAGGTATAAAAGGTTTCGAATTCTTGCAGTATGCGTTTAGGGTTAAGGGTTGTTGTCCCGTCCCTGGTCTTAATCTTGGGCAGAGCAAACGTTCGGAACCTCGGCGAGAGCTTGGTGGCTAGCATCGTGTTCATTTTGTTCCTGTGTAAATAAAATCTAGCGCTAGACCAATTTAATGATCGTTCCGCCCTGACCGTCAAGGCTAAATTTAAAGCTAGTCGAGCGGCGTCAAGCTGCGAAGCCTGAACCGTCGTTTGGTCCTTCTTATGTTGTCTGCGCAGGGTTAAGAAATCTTTCTCAAGCCTCGTCACCTCCGCAGATTTTTCCTTCTTTCTTTTAGAGGCTATCTGGATGATCCTACCGCGAATGGTAGCTTTATGAGCTGCCCACAATATCTCGGCCGAGGTCCCTTCAACGCTGTTAAATCCAAAATATTCCTTGATGGCCCCTTCAATCTCTAAAACCACCTTAGGGTCGTGTAGTAAAGTTTCATTTAATTTCCAGTGTGATTTGTGGGGATTTGAGTTTTGAGTTTGTAGCGAGCAAACCACCATGGAGTGGTCCGAAAGGGCTGTGTCCGTTATATTAGCTTTCGTGATCAGGGGAATATGTCTAGCAGATATAAATATATGGTCAATCCTAGAGTACGATCTGTGCGGATGGGAATAGTGGGAGTAGTCCTTTTTGTTTGGGTTGAGTTCCCTCCAAATGTCTACCAGGTTATGCTGATATATCAGTTTTGCTATGTGTGAGCTAGCTCTAGATGGGCGTGTCAATGCTGTAGCTATAGGTTTGGATTTGTCCAAGCTTAGGTCGAATGCAATGTTGGAGTCTCCTCCGCACACTATCATTCCCTCCAAGAGAGGTTCTAAGGTATCAAACATAGTTTTAAAGAATTCGGTCTGTCCTCTGTTGGGAGCGTAGTATGAGATGAATGACACTAGAAGTTCATCCAATTCCCCCTTAACCAACAGGAACCTACCATTAGGATCTCTATGAGTCAGGAGCGGATTAAATTTGCAGGATTTCGCGAAAAGGATAGCCACCCCTCTCGTTTTATCCTCGGCGTTAGCCAGAAAAAATTGTGGATAATGTGCATGAAGAAAGGAGGGCGTGTAAGTGGCCGGAAAATGTGTCTCTTGTAATAAAACGACTGACATCTTCCGGGAGTGGTAAGAATGAAACACCTTCCTTCTCTTAACGGGCGAATTCAAGCCCTGAACATTGTGTGAGGCAACTCTAACCGAGTTCGGCAAAGTCGGGTTATGTGGTGAAGTCATTGGGAGAACAAAGTGGGTGCAATTTGGAACTTACCCCTTCAACATGGAGGCATGGGAGACAGCAGAGCGGAGCAGAGCAGGAACCGAGCCGAGGCCTGGAATACTATGGGCAAGGTGACACAAGCACGGACTGGCAATCAAGAAAAAAAGGTTAGTGAGAAGAGAGATAAGCGAGCAAACAAAAGAAGAGATAATACATTTTAAAATATAAAGTTTGTCCTCACAACGAACGTGGAAGGGAAAAAGATCCGTTCCACCTTCGTCAGACGAACCAATAACGTAGCCCTTAACTCGGGCTACAGGACCAAACCTCGACAGTGACATAGTCCCCGTCCAGGGATGATCTGAGGCGCAAGGCAACTGCCTCGGCCCCTATCAACCCTTTAGAGTCAACCAGGAGACGATAGTTTATCATATAATACTCTAAATGTAAACTATTGTGATACATGAAAAAAAATATACGGATCACGGTCAGTGCGGAGAACATAAAACTAGGAAACAAAACAGTCTCAATAAAAAACTGTATGGGGATTTCATGGGTCCCCAGCCACGGATAGGGTACCCATAACCAATATACCTAACAGGTATAATATCCTCCATAAAAAACACCAAACAGAGGGAAACTCCAGAACAGTGAGCAGGGCCACTATGATGATTATTTCAGGTCTTTGTGGTATCTTTGGTGCGTCTGCTTTTGCTTGTGTGCCAGGTGGGGGATAAAGGACTTGCCGGGGTGGATCGTTTGGATGAACCTGGTGGAAAATTTGACGTGTCCATTGCTGAGTCCAGCGAGATCAGTTTCAAGGCTAGCAAAATTTTTTCTCCTTCAGATAGCGTGGTGAAGGCGTGGGTTTTGCCCTTGAAGGCGAATTTTAAGGCAAACGGAAATCCCCACCAATATTTGATGTCCTTTTGGGACAAAATCAGCAATAAAGGTTTCAGCGATCTGCGTCTTTGTATGGTAGCTGCAGAAATGTCAGCGAAAATTTGAATATCCTGACCCATGAAGGATATGCGGGGTTGCTGACGGGAAGCCCTCATGACCTCTTCCTTCACTGAGAAGTAATGGGGTTTTACTATGATATCCCTGGGAGATCCGTCCTTTCTCAGAGGGCCCAGGGACCTATGGGCCCTGTCCAGCTCCAGCTTGTGGGGTGCAATGGAGGGGATCATGCTGTTGATGAGGTCCTGGATAGCTTTAGGGATATCTGTAACGGACTCAGGGAGACCCCTCACCCTGAAATTGTCCCTTCTGGAACGATTCTCGAGGTCGTCAATTCTATTAAGGGCCACGTCCAGTTGCTCCTGAAGTGATTGTATTTGGTCGGTGTTCTGGTTAGTTCTAGATATAGTGATGTCCAATTTATTTTCTATAATCTCCATCCTGGAGCCCAGATTCTGGAAGTCAGCATGTATTTCCCTAGTAATATTAACTGCTGTTTGGGCCAGGCCTCGTTCAAGTAGTTCAGAGAACTTCAAAAAAAGTTCCCCTGTATTCTGTGGTATTTCAATCTCTGAATGTCCTGTGGGGGTCCTGGAGACTGGCAATACATAAGTTACCTCATGTGCAGCACCAGCATAGGGGGACAGTGAGGGGTCTGACTGGGTCTCTGAGGTGGCTGGCGGGCTAGACATGGGGCCTGGGGAGCCTTGGGTGGACATAGGTGTAAAGTTCAGAGTGGCTGGGGAGATTACTTGCCTCAATTCAGCACTTCCCCCTGCGTGAGGTGTTTGTGGCTGAGGCGCGGCCGCCATCTTGGATTCGGCCTGTGTATTCAGCGCTGAATAGCGCGGTTCCAGGCCCTTCCGGACCACGCTGCTGTACATGGGGGTCTCCACCGAGTGTCCCCCTATCGAATCCTCCCTTCAGAAGGTCCCGCACCGCCGTGAATCCGGTGCTAGGGCTGACGTGGGGCCGTGGCAGAGCGGAGCTCCTGGCTTAAGCAGCCATCTTGGACGCCTCCGCGCATGCGCCCGGTTTTGCTTTTTATGCTGTATCTGTGTCTTATCCTTAGATAAAAAAGCCCTAGGAGGCTTTTCCTGTTTAAACACAGGTCCCTGCAAAAGTTACCTCACGGTTCTTTTCCTCTCACAGGCAGCGCTGGGCAGTCTCCTCCTGAGGGAGTCCCCTGGTTACCCCTGGTCAGCGCAGCAAGTGGGTGAGAGGCCCTGAATAGGGCTCTAGGAGCTTTTGTCTATTTGTATGGACAGGTGTGCATATTATAATACACACTATATGTAAATATTGGAGTCAGTATCTGGGTCCTTCCCCACATGCTGGTGGTGGCAGCAGGTGTTAGCACCTGTGATTCCCACAGAGTTTTTATTGTTAGTCCTGGACACAGTTTGTGCCAGGGTGGGGGTGGACTGCGGGCGGGCGGTAAAAGAGTGCCCCCTTCCCCCGTTATCCCCTGGGGAATGCTCTGTTATGGAGCCATGGACTAGGTACCTAGTTAAAAAAAAAAAAAAAAAGGCAGAATAAGGCATTTATGGGTGCGCTTTTTACTGCTGCAAGGGACTCTCCTAAGCTGCATAGTGCAGCTGGGTTTCCGCCGAGGGCTCGGTCTTTTTTGGATCACACAAATCGGACCGCTGTGTAGGTTTTTTCCTTCTGTGCCCTTCTTTGATAATTTCTGAGATGCGGAATGAGAAAAGCCACTGAGGGATTTTGTAGTCCCTCACCGCCGGGCGGGAACCCCCGCTTGTATGGATCCGACTGATAGAAGATCCGAAGTACTGACCCGTTCCATGTTTACCATGTTGGGGTCTGGCTTGCGGCCTATTGTGGCCACTACACTGGGGTCTCAGTGGTCGCTGGCGCTATTTTTTGGGAGATTTTTCAATTACATTGAAAACTCCCATTGGCGCCCATTTTGTCGTAGCCACGCTATGGCGCAGCTTACATTGTGCTGGCCATTTTCCTGTGGCCGCGTTCTGAACGCTCGGCGGCCATCTTGGAGTAGTCCTGACCCCTAGTGCTGTATACAACTCACAGAGTGAGCATTTTGCACCAGACAGTGGAGGAGCACCGACTCTCTCCTGAGGTTATTAGCCTAGCGGACCAGCTGGTCCAGGGCCTCATATAGGTCTGTGATGCTTCATTGAATGCTGCGCCCTTGTTATCCAGGGCGTCTGTTTCAAAATGGTTTTATGCACACGGTGGTGTAGTGCTTAACTCCATTACTTGGCAGCAAAAGAGTCATTGGTTCGAATCTGCACACTGACGCCAATCTGCACACTGACGCCAATCTGCCTGGAGCTTGCATTGTCGCTCCCTGTGTCTGCGTGGGTTTCCTCCGGGTACTCCGGTTTCCTCCAAAGACATGTGTGCATACACCTACATAATATACATACACACTATGTGTGTGTATTATTTAGGGGTAACCCTCCCAGGCCGTCAAAGGCCCAGCTGGGGGACTAATCTGTCCCTGGGTGCATAAGCCGATCACGCCGGCACCCAAATCCTGCCAATGTATATAGCCTTCCCTCCCTGTCTCTAGGTGGGAGGGGCGGCTTGCAGGTTCACAATTCAGTGAAACCTCCCTGCTCTCCGACTAGTGGGTCTGCGAGGTGGTCTCTTCGGAGTACTAGATAGGGTTTCCTCCTATCCACAGAACAAAGTTCTGTCCTTGTGTCTTCCCCTCCCGGCACGTCGGTCTGCCTTGGGCAGTGTGGGATTTGCTAAGCTGCAAGGTAATTTTACCTTTCCTGCAGGACGAGAGTTTTGGGGTTTTCTATGGGCCTCAGGCCCTAAATACCTTTGTGAACGTCGGGTAGTTCCGCATGGAATCCATTTGTTCGGTGGTAGCTGCGCTTCATCCGGGGGATGTCCTGACGTCCTCGGACATCAGGGACGCATACATGCATGTCCCGTTTTGCACATGTCACAGTGTTTTTTTCTGTGCTTCGTGATGAGAGAAGGGTCTCTGTCAGCCTGTGGCCCTCCCTTTTGATCTGGCATCAGCACCATGGGTTTTCAGCTAGGAGCTCGCACTTATTTGAATTTTGTTGGGACAGCGAGGCTTTGCCTCATTGGCTACTTTGACGACTTTCTTCTGAGAGCAGCTTCTCTCTCCGACCTAGTGGATGGGTTATTCCCATTCAGACCCTCCGAAGATTCGGGTGGATGTTAAACGTTTAGGCCAGAAAGTGTAGCTCAGTGGCAGCAAGCCTGCCCTACATGTGTGCGACCCAGGGTTCAAATTATGGGCATGCTAGGTTCCGACTCAGCGTTGGAGTATCTAGTGTTGATCCAGACTCCTCAGTGGCAAAGGTCCTTCTTCCCCTGGAGAAATTGCAGACTCTTCAGTCTGCGGAGAAGGTATTGGCATCACGCAATCGGTCTTCTCTCCGGGCGCCTGCTGGTTCGGGGTCTGTGGGTAGCCTCCTTCAAGGTGGTACTGTATGCCCAGTTCCACACCCTGGTTTTCCAGTGGAACTACTGTCCAGGTGGTAAAAATCTCTTGTCTCTGAAATCATTGGATTCCTGTGCGCCACCTAGTCAGAGTCTCTCTGAGTTGGTGACAGAGATTCCCGACTCTTCGGTCCGGGAAGTTGTTCCTTCCTTCCAGTGGTCGGTGTTTACGACGAATGCCAGCTCACGGGTTGTGAACCTGGAGGTTCACAAAACTGGGGGGTCCAGTCGGCCCTGAGTCGCTGGACTTTCATGGACCTATGACCACACCTCCTTGAATGTGTCTGGTCTTGGTAGCTACCCAGGGTCGGGCCTGGCTAGTGCCTGGTGGAAGACCGCCTGGGAATACCAGGTGCTGTCTACTGTTCATTGTCCTACTATTTTAGGCGATCAGGCTATGCTTCTCCTTGTGGTCGACCGATCTGGTTTCAGCCGGACAACGCCACGGCCGTGGCTTCAGTCTACCATCAGGTATGCCGGCAGGCAGACTACTGGAGTCGCCAGATGCTGGACCAGGGCGACTGGTCTTTGTGCTTGGGGTGTTTCGGCTCCCTTGCAGGAGGTGAGCCTCACATGGCATGGATCTCCTGGCAGCTTGTCTCCGCCGCAAGGGTGTCAGTTAGTGGCCAGGTCTAGTGATCTTGTACAGACGCGTCAGTCGCGCTGGTGGCCCTGTGTTGTCAGTATCGGTGATTTTTTGCCATTCCTCCATGGTAGTTGCTTCCTCGGCCGCTCCACAGAGTGGATGCTGAGGAGATCCCGATGATTCTAATCGCTCCAGATTAATCTCGGCGTCCTTGGTACGCTGATATCGGGCGCCTGGTAGCGGAGGCACCCTGGTGATTGCCAGGGCAGGAGGTTCCTGTCTCAAGGTCCCATACTTCCTCCTGTTGTACAGTCACTGACTTGCTTAACATGGTTATTGGAAGCCAGACTTTAGGTGACCAGGGTCTGTCTGACTCGGTCATCTCAACAGGGCACCGTAGTCTTCTTCCGGAGGATCTACCGTCGCACCTCTCTTGGTGCGAAGGGATGGAGTGATGTCCACGGGCGTACTTTCGGTGTCCAGGGTCCTGCTGTTTTTAAAGCTTGGATCGGATCTAAAAATTGCTTAAAGCACCGTTTGGGGGCAGATTTCAGCCTTGGCTGTGTTCTTTTAGTGGCCTTTTTGCGGCCCGTTCCCTGGTGGGTCCCCTTTTTTTGTGTGCAAGGGGTTTGTCATATACTTTCCCCTCTTGGCCCATCTCTTCCCCCATGAGTTTTGACTCTGGTGCTCTCGGTTCTTCAGGAACCTTTCTTTTGGAAACATCAGAGAGATTTTCTCTTGACACTATCTCAGAAGGTGGCCCCTTTAGTGGCCTTTACCTCTGTTAGAGGGGTTTCTGAGTTGGCGGTCTTGTCTTGCAAGCCGCCATGCTTGATCCCCCATAAGGATTAGGTGATGGTGCGCCCACGACCTTCCCTTCTTCCGAAGGAGGTTTCGGCCTTTCATACTTTAGGCGTGGTACGCGCTTTGCGGGTTTACCAGGCTACTACGGCTCCATTTCGGAGCTTCTGACTCTCTTTTGTGTCGGTGTCTGGTCCACAAAAGGGCCTGGCGGTCTCGTCGACCACCATTTCTCGGTGGATCGGGCAGGCCGTCATACAGGCCTATGCTCCTAAGGGCGGGCCCCCCTTTCCGGTCACGGCACTTTCGACCAGGGCAATTGGTGCTTCCTGGTTTTTTTTTTTTTTTTTTTCCCGACATCATGCGTCGGTCTCACAGGTGTGCGAGGCGGCGATTTGCTCGTCCGTTCACGCTTTTTCCAGAATTTACATGGTTGCTGTGAGTGCATATTATGATGTTTTTTTCAGCCGCTAGTTTTTGCCGGCGGCTGTTTAAAGTTGCACCTCCTCCGTTGAGGAGCTCTGCTTGTTTTGGGGTGAAGTTAAAATTGTTTTTACTGATATATTTCCCACCCCTCGTTTTTTGACACTGCTTGGGGACGTCCCACTTGTCAAGATTTAAGGAGCTGTGTCCGTCCATGGACGATAAGAGAAAATAGGATTTTTTGTACTCACCGTAAAATCCTTTTCTCTGAAGTCCATGGACGGACACAGCTCCCACCCCTCCTTTTTAGGTTTGTACTGCTTGTTACGAACTGAGGCTGCAAGCTGCAGTGAGGAGGGTTATGTCTGAAGGGACCGCCCCCTGGGCGGGGCTGTTCAACTCTGTTAATGTAACATGTATTTAACTATTTAACATGTTTCTGCCTAGTCCTCTCCTGTAAACAGGGAACATAACCCACTTGTCAAGATTTAAGGAGCTGTGTCCGTCCATGGACTTCAGAGAAAAGGATTTTACGGTGAGTACAAAAAATCCTATTTTTCCATCCGTCTGGCGGATCGGGTGAACACGGACAGACGGTCCGTGTTCATTCGATCCCCCCCATAGGGGAGAGCGGAAAAAAGACAGGGTGGTCCCTGCACAAAAATGAGCATGAATCTAAAGGTTAAAAATTAACATTTCCGGGTGAACCTCCACTTTAAGGAGACCTGCCCCCTGCCAATCCAAGTTGGGGATTGGTTAGGAATCCTCAGAATACCCCAGGCAGCTCCATTTCTCCTCTCCTCCTCTCTTTCCAAAATCTTCTGGAAAGAAGAGGGAGTCTTGGTAAGCTGCCTGTGAGTCATCAGCTGCTACACTGAGCCACTCCCAGCCCAGAATGAAAACAAACAGGCCTAGCAACCAGCCAGACCTGCCTAAATTTACCTACTCTCAATAGCACACTACTAGAGGTTGCTACATAAAAAAAATAAAAAAATTGTATGACAATGTCTTTTTAACATTGTCAGGGAATGCAGTTTATCAATTCCTAAGGATCTTGAGGCTTACATATAGCCCACAGGAACACAGTACGGTTTTCTCCCACAGGCCATGTCCAGTCCATTTATCAGGGTGATCTGTGCACAGATCCCCTGCTGAATCGGAGCAGAAAGGGGCAGATGTCACTTTTGTGACATCCGTGCACACGCAATTTTTTTATGCATTTTGACAGCAGACCTTTCTGGACTCATGTTCTATCCATGGGCAGTCGGATATTAATTTGTCACACTTTTGGGAGGTATCTGATCTCATGCAGAAGAAACCATCAGAAACGCATCCAAAGTACAAATCACTGCATTTTTTATGTGTTTCTTCTGCATTTCCAATTGAAGTCTATGAAACCAAAAACGCAACCAGCTGCGGGCAAAAAGAGTCTCTGACCCTTCCAAAAAACTCACTGGTTTAAAACACACAGATGTGAACATGACCCATAGGAAATAGATTTAGCAAATCATAAGAATATGCAATGTATGTACAATCATATTTATAGTCCATCAGCTGGTTGTTCTGGTGCTTCTGATCTATGAATGGTGAGGTGGCCCAGGTCTGCTGTAGCTGAGATGCTCCAAGCTTGTCTTATGCAATTCCTGAGGAGTCGTCAGAGAGACACAGGGGAACAGTAACAAAGCATAGCCATCACCTGGCAACCAGGCCCAGGCAGGAAACTCCACAATGATTTCAGCCTTTTACCTGGGTCTTTAGTATACCTGCAGCCCCACCTTCAGCACTCCAGTCTTGTCTTCCCTCTGCCTGGTGCTCAGTGTCTGGACTCAGCAGGGTATGACCAATCTACATGTCCTTGCCTGCTTCTTCAATAACCATCACCTTGTATCCTGACCACCTATATCTGCTGCATGGTTCTCCTCAGTGACATTCCTCGGCCGGGTTTCTTACCAACCCAACGTGTATTCTCCACCATACCTGGCTGATATACAGCTCCTCACTTTGCATGCATCTGTTGCATTCTACTTACATCACTTCTGGCTTTCGCTGGGCTTCATAACATATATACTGGAAGGGATTCATTGCAGGTGAACTCAATTTCTCTTTTTTTATATATAAAAAAAATATTTACTGCATCATGAATAGTAGAAAGGATCGCCTACAATGATATGGCGAAATTGAAAGCCCACTGTTGTAAGAAATATTGTATTCTGATTACTGTTTTTATATATTATAGTTTTCTAGGTATGTATTAATTTTTAATTCACATGTCTTTATAGTTGGCAAACCAGTTTGTCCAGTTGAAAGAGACAACTCATATAACACTGGACTGGTGGCTTATAACGCTTACCTTTTAGGGAAGAAACAATATCAAGCAAGTGGACATTGATGGTCAGACTTTCAGGCCAAGGAAGTTTGTTTTTTTTTTAAAAATATATAGTTTAATGGCATATAAATTAGTTGAACAAGATATACAAAAAATAAATAATAATAGATAATGTTGATTAACAGCAATTGACCACTGTACATTCCTCAGAAGTCGCCAACGCACGTTTCGCCGTGGGGCTTCTTCAGGACGAAGACGAGGAATACAAATTTAGCAGAGAGATAGAATCTTATCTGCAATGATACAGTGTAACAGATTAATAATACAAAAAATAATAATCAAAAATACAAGTTTAAAATAAATGAGGTATTTCAGTGTGTATTTACATGACTGATGGTCCTCTAGCGGATGCATCCATGGGGCATATAAGACACAGGTGGAGACAATCAAGTCAAGAAATAAGCTTCAGTAAAGGTTTTCACGTGTCGAGAATCTAATTGACAAAAATATTATTAAAAAGATATATATATAAATAATAATGACTCAATATGAAATTCTTATAATACCAGCTACTATCAAGGTGCGGATATAGATACCATATAAAGTAGTAAAGATGAGATCGGAGAAAAATGGTGGAACAGAAAAAGTCGAAAATGGATAAGAAATAGGCCAAATGTGGGAGAGAAATAAAATAGAAATAGTGTGCAGAAAAACTAAAAGAAAATAAAGGCCCATGTGAGTGCTATCCTCGTGTTTCCACTTAAACCCCCCCCCCCCCTTCTTCTTCCCCCTTTTTATTTTTCTCCTCTCTTTCTTCCTATTTTTCCCTCTCTGGTCCTCCTCCCTCCCCCCTTTTGAACCATAACGCTTACCTTTTATCTGTGTGTTTTTTCCAAAAGAAACAAACTTGCTATAATTGCAAAATATTAGCTGGCGTTAGGGTTTCATTGGTTTGTCACTTACCTAAAGTCCAATAGGTAGATTCAGTAACATTGCCGCAACTTTGCGGCGGCGTAGCTTAAGGAATTTAAGCTACGCCGCTGTAAGTTAGCGAGGCAAGTACATGATTCACAATGTACTTGCCTGCTAAGTTACGGCGGCGTAGCCTAAATCGGCGGGCGTAAGGGTGCCTAATTCAAATGTGTTTGATGGGGGCGTGTTTTATGTTAATAGGGCTTGACCTTAAGTTTTTTACGTTTTTTGCGAACTACGCATGCGCCGGGCGCCTACATTTCCCAGTGTGCATTGCGGCTAAGTACGCTGCACGGGCCTATTGATTTCGACGTGGACGTAAACGACGTAAATCCCGATTCACGGACGACTTACGCAAACGACGTAAAAAATTCGAATTTCGATGCGGGAACGGCGGCCATACTTGACATTACTATTCCAACTAGGGCCTAGCTCTAACTTTACGTGTCCTATCTCTTATCTCTTACGTAAACGGCGTAAAAGTATCGGATGGCATTGTAACGAGATAATCAATGATATTCACCTAACCTGTCAGTGGTCATAAACATATGGCTGATCGGTGTATATCTGTCACCTGAGGGCTTGTCTAAATAATCTATTTGGTTTATATTTACTGTAACTAGGCATTCCATAGTCTGCTGGATCAAAAAGAGATTGTACAATCACATATTACCATGTATGATCAGCCCTATACTGATGATATGGGTAACTGTACATTGTCTATCACTGTGCTGCCATATTCATATCTGTTGTTCCAACTTTTTGAGTAGCCAATAATATTATACTGTTTGTTTCAGGTCATTAGATGGCATTAAGTCTGACAGATCTAGGCACGCGCCCCTTGCTTCTGGAGTGATCATGTTGTTCCTGATTTCTGGAAATGGAGAATAACAAGACCAGATCACAGATAGGAAGCAGAGTGTCTGTAAGTACAACGTTCAGATCGATGAAGTAGTCTGTGTTGCTGCATTAGATCTGCATCCTGGCCTCCTTGGGAATTCATTTGCAGCTATTTAAAAAATGCCACAAGCAAGCACTCTTAGAACCTTCCTCATTATTCATAATCCATTTCTGTAGGAAGTTACCGAATGTCCACATCAGAGTGCATTGTGATTTGTGGGTCCAGCCAGGGCCGCTGATAAGGCAGTACAGCCAGCCCTCCAGTCTGGGCCCGAGCACCATCAGTTAAAAAGCGGGGCACCTGCTGAGCAAGAGATCCAGCTGTATTGTCTTATTGCAGACCTTGATCCTCTTCTGCCTCCCCCTGCGGCACTGCCCGCTTCCCTTCTTTCCCCCTCCAGCTGCACTGCAGGGGGTTTGGTTCTAGCACATGTGCCCCTTACATCTGCTGTCCGGGCCC
Source organism: Rana temporaria (assembly GCF_905171775.1). Lineage (NCBI taxonomy): Eukaryota > Metazoa > Chordata > Amphibia > Anura > Ranidae > Rana > Rana temporaria. Next base: position 147,158,068 of record NC_053497.1, on the reverse strand, counting down.
CCCTGTGTGCCTCTTCTCCCCGCAGTGCTGTCCACTTCCCTCCTTCCCTGCCGGACACTTTGTTTCCTAAATGAACACAGTGAGCGATCAGTGTCCATTTATCACTAAAGCATAGTAAACTGCATTTACCATGCTTCAGTTTGTGAATGAGCAGGAAGCCTTGGAGTGCTTCGTATTTATTCATCTGTGCAGCTGAGGATACAGAGAAAGGGACTCAGATCTATGTCCTCAGTCACTTTCAGCCAGTGGGAGGAGGCCCTGTCAGGTAGTCTGTATGGGGCCCTGAGATTTCTAATGCCTTGTACACACGGTCAGAATTTCCAATGGAAAAAGTCAGATGGAATTTTTTCATCGGATATTCCGACCGTGTGTGGGCCCCATCGGACTTGTTTCTGTCGGGGTTTAGAAATAGAACATGTTTTATTTTTTTACGATTGAAAAAAATCCTTTTGGAAATTCCGATCATCTGTGTGGAACTCTGACGGAGAAAAAAACACGCATGCTCAGAATCAAGTCGACGCATGCTCGAAGCATTGAACTTCATTTTTCTCGGCTCGTCGTAGTGTTTTACGTCACCGCATTTTGGACGGTCGGAATTTGGTCTGACAGTGTGTATGCAAGACGGCTTAAACGGAATTCCGACAGAAAATTCCATCGGATTTTATCTCATCGGAAATTCCAATCGTGTGTACAGGGCATTACAGAAGCCCTGGGTCCGTCCAACGTTGATATTTTAGAAATTGATTGATGGATGGATGTGGATGGGATTACCTCTGGGAATCTAATGGCCAGCTCACCCAACCAGGCCTGCGTTTATGATATTAGTACTCATGGGTCAGTGCCTACGGGAGTAGGGTAAGGGGGAGCAGCACAAAGCTTCAACATTTACTAATTGTGAAAACCTTTTTCTTACTTTCTTTCATTTTTTCCCACCTCTTCTGGATATTTGTAGATACATTTAGCAACAGAACTGTTGGGGGCGCAGGGGGTGATTAGAGGAGTCAGGAGAAAGCCGACAACATACTACCTCCAGTAATGCATTCAAAGATTTAATTTTTCATAAAAAGTATCACATGACCCAATAGGTGGCATAGGTAACATGATGTGTAGATATGGCCCTGCCCCACCTGTGTTCCAGATTCTTCCTCTATTGTCTTGCACCTCCTGCTACATAATTTAAAGTGGAGGTTCACCCGAAAACTTAATTTTTAACATTAGATTGAGGCTCATTTTGTCAAGGGGAATTGGGTAGTTTTTTTAAAATCGAAGCAGTACTTAGCGTTTTAGAGAGCGATCTTCTCCGCCGCTTCCAGGTATGGGCTGCGGGACTGGGCGTTCCTATTTGATTGACAGGCTTCCGACAGGCTTCCGACGGTTGCATACATCGCCTCACGATTTTTCCGAAAGGCGCCGTATAGAGCCGCACCGACGTTCGGCTTCTTTCGGCTACTCGTGACGCGATGTATGCGACCATCCTGTCGGAAGACTGTCAATCAAATAGGAACGCCCAGTCCGAAAGACCATACCCGGAAGCGGCGGAGAAGATCTATCTCTAAAACGGTAAGTACTGCTTCGATTTTAAAAAAAACACCCGATTCCCCTTGACAAAATGAGCATCAATCTAATGTTAAAAAAATTTGTTCGGGTGAACTCCCGCTTTAAAATGTCAAGTGGATGAAAACGAATAGGGGCAATGGGAAGCATCCCCCAAAATAGGTAGGAAAACCTGGTGCATAGATTTCATTGTCAGAATCCCAAGATGGAAACAATCTGTTTCTAATGCTGCATACACACGATCGGAATTTCCGACAAGAAAACCGTGGATTTTTTTCCGACGTAATGTTGGTTAAACGTGTGTTGCATACACAGGTTCACACAAATGTTGTCGGAAATTCCGACCGTCGACAACACGGGGGCGTACAACACTATGACGAGCCGAGAAAAATTAAGTTCAATGATTCCGAGCATGCGTAGGATTGATTCCGAGCATGCATAGGATTTTTGCACGTCGGAATTGCATGCAGATGATCGGAACTTTTGCCATCGGAAAATTTGAGAACCAGCTCTCAAATTTTTGCTGTCGGAAATTCCGACTGATTGGAAAATGTCTGATTGGGCCTACACATGGTCGGAATTTCCGACCAAAAGCTCACATCAAACTTTTCTTGTCGAAAATTCCGATCGTGTGTACACGGCATAATGCATCCACTTCAACTAAAAAATAAAAAGAAATCAGATTTGAGTTAAAGGGGGCCTCCTACCAAGTGACTACATATGCAATCGGTGATACGTATTTTGGAATTGTGTTGCATGCCAAAAAATTGTGGACTAGTAATGCACATACTGCAGACAGTGTATACTTACATTATGAGGCATCCACCTCTGCCATGCTATATGATTGCATAGAATTAGGGGGAGGGGGTTCAGATTTCGTGCCACTGCCCCACAACGTCTTTGGACCCCACAGTGATCGCCGTCACACTAATCTTCTAGAGCTGCAAATGAAAGCCAGATTCCCGCTACCAGCTGGCATGTGGCAGCAGAACATGACGAGGTTTCAGAGAAATCACAAGTGCTGAATTGAAAAACTATTTATAACCTCTAAAGAATTAAATAATGATTTAATGTAATGGTCCAAAGAAACGAACACAAGTATGCTAGCTAGCAGGTTTAAAGGTGCAGTCCACATCCTGATCCTGGTTCAATATCACTACTTTACTTTACAAATATGTAGGCTGCCATTGGTGACTTCTGAAGCTAACTCAGGTTTCGATACTTTTAGCTGGATTCAGAGAGAGTTACGCCGGCGTATCAGTAGATACGCTGACGTAACTCGGAATCTGCGCCGTCGTAAGTTTAAGTGTATTCTCAAACTGAGATACACTTAAACCTATCTAAGATACGACAGCCTGCGCCGTCGTATCTTAGGCTGCAATTTTTCCACTGGCCGCTAGGTTGCGCTTCCGTTGAGTTCAGCGTAGAATATTTAAATGCATAGATACGCCGATTTACGAACGTACGCCGTTTCCGTAAGAGTTACGCCGCGTAAAGATAAAGCTGCCCCCTAGCTGGCCTAGTCAATGTTAAGTATGGCCGTCCGTTCCCGTGTCGAAATTTGAAAAATTTACGTTGTTTGCGTAAGTCGTCTGTGAATGGGGCTGGACGTCATTAATGTTCACGTCTAAACCAATACGTCCTTGCGGCGTACTTTGGAGCAATGCACACTGGTATATGTACACGGACGGCGCATGCGCCGTTCGTAAAAAACTTGAATCGCGTTGGGTCACCAATCATTTATATAAAACACGCCCCCCCATCCTCATTTGAATTAGGCGCGCTTACGCCGGCCACATTTACGCTATGCCGCCGTAAGTTAGGAGGCAAGTGCTTTGTGAATACTGCACTTGCCTATCTAACTTACGGCGGCGTAGCGTAAATACGATACGCCGCCTTAAAGATGCGGCCCTCTCTCTGAATCCAGCTATTTGAGTCTCTAACCTGGAAAAAGCATGCAGCCAGTGAAGTCAAATGAAAGTCAGAACTCCTGATCTGCATGCTTGTCCTGGGTCAGCGACTCAAAAAGAGTTGAAGCCTTTGGATCAGCATAACAGCCAGGCAACTATTGTTTTCAAAAGCTCAGCCCAGGTTTCTTGTAGGAAATATAAACCTGTGCGTTATGTTAAACAGCCAGGCAACTGGCATTTTCAGAAGTTCAGCTGTGGCAGAGGAGGAGGAAGACTAGCACATGGTATCAATGAACCTGACCTGGGTTATAGAACCTTTGGTGGAATGAAAATATGATTCCAGATAATGAATTGATGCTATGGAGGGTATTGGGAATATTTATTGGGCCGGATTCAGATAGGTTAGCGGATCTTTAGATTCAGAAAGCACTTACCTCAAAACTTGCGGCGGCGTATCGTAAATCCCCCGGCGAAATTCAAATTCCGCAGCTAGGGGGAGTGTACTATTTAAATCAGGCGCATCCCCGCGCCGATCCAACAGCGCATGCGCCGTCCGCAAATTTTCCCAGCATGCATTGCTCCAAATGACGTCGCAAGGACGTCATTGGTTTTGACGTTAATGTAAATTACGTCCGGCCGTATTCGCGAACGACTTACGCAAACGACGTAAAAAATTCAAAACTTGGCGCGGGAACGACGGCCATACTTAACATAGGATACGCCGCACTTACCCCTGCTATAGCAGGGGTAACTTTCCGCTGTAAAAAAGCCGAACGCAAACGGCGTTAGAAAAAAAAGGGCCGGGAGGTTGTTTGTTTCTGAATCGGCGTAAATGCTCATTTGCATATCCGACACGTAAAAGACACAGAAGCGCCACCTAGCGGCCGGCCTGGAATTGCAGCCTAAGATCCGACGGTGTAAGTCACTTACACCTGTCGGATCTTAGGCATATCTATGCGTAACTGATTCTATGAATCAGTCGCATAGATACGACCGGGCCGGCCTTAGAGATACGACGGCGTATCAGGAAATACGCCGTCGTATCTCCTATCTGAATCTGGCCCATTGTGTCTATCATGGCTGTTGCTGGGTTATTTTTGTTATTTAGGATGTTAGCAATTAGTGACTAGAGCAGCAGAACTGCCTGACATAGGTACAGAGAATAAAGTGATCAGGCATGTACAGTTGTGCTCATAAGTTTACATACCCTGGCAGAATTTAGGATTTCTTGTTAATTTTTCAGACAATATGAATGACGAAAAAACTAAAAAAGCTTGATTTAAATCATAATTTTTAAAAGGCAACTGTCATCTCATATTCCTGAGCTTTGTTTTATCTCATGGTTAGTGTAAACTGTGTGAATGAATGAATCAATGCAATGCAAATTTAACTTGGTTTGCAGAGCTTGGATTCATTGATTGAGTTTACCAAAAATTTAAATATTGCAAAATATACAGCCTCATGTTACATAACTAAGCTCCATTTCATGCTGAATAAACGAAATGATTAATGTATCTTAAATAGAAAACTATCTTTAGATAGACTTGTTACTCCAAAAGCATTTTATTCAAATTAAATTTGATACAAATCGATTTAAATCAAAAATATCTAATGTTAATCAAGAATATATATATATATATATATATATATATATATATATATATATATATATATATATATATATATATATATATATATATATACACATACATATATATATATAATTAGTAAAAAAAAAATCATCATCGATTTATATTCACCCTGGTTTGAACACTGCTGATTGGCATTCTCAGTTCCCTGGATATCTTTTAAAATCCTTTTCCTGTTTTATACAGTTCAACTACCTTTTCCCGCAGATCCCTTGACCATTTTTTTGCTTTCACCATGACTCAGAATCCAGAAACGTCAGTGCAGCACTGGATGAAGGATGCAAGGGTCTGTCAGGAGTCTAGAAACGCATTGACCTTTTAGGCTGGGTTCACACTGATACGACACGACATTCATACGACTTTCATCCTACTTTGCTCTGCGACATCAGTCCTACATTGGTCCGACATCCATCCGACTTTCATGAACAGGATACTACTTTGATCCAACTTTGTGATAGTCTGACTTGTCCTTTGACCAATCAAAACAATCCCAGAGTGAGATAAATTCCTTTTACTGCTGCTGTAATCACATGTCGGATGTCAAAAGTCGGATGGTTAGGACAAGGATGCTACTTTGATCAAAGTAGTACAGGGAGCATTTTCAAAGTCGGACCGACTTGTGTCGGACCAGTTAAGACGGCTCTCATGATTCTCACTTGTGATGCGACATGAGCTCCTAATGTCGGAGCGTTTGTCGGACCAGTGTGAACCCAGCCTCATACACACACACACACACACTAATTACAAGCAAACAGATCACAGGTGAGGATGGTTACCTTTTAATAGCCTTTCAAACCCCTTTGTGTCAACTTGTGTGCATGTTATCCGGCCAAAATCACCAGGGTATGTAAACTTTTGATCAGTGTCATTTGGGTAGTTTCTGTTGTCATTATGATTTAAAAAAAGTAAACACAGTTGATTGATAATAAATGGCCTTGAGGCGATTCAGTTTGCAATTGTTGCGCTATACAAGTTATTCACTCACTCAGTGAAAGTAACGTTTTTCTGTCATCATTCATATTCCCTTAAAAATGGCCAAGAAATCATAAATTCTGCCAGGGTATGTAAACTTATGAGCACAACTGTATCTGTACAATAATTTGGTTCAAAAGGTGAACGGTGTGTTCATATTTTTATGTCAATCGGCTTAAAGCTGAACCCCAGGCCTGAAAAAAGTTCTCCTTTATATACACGGATCACCCATAACGTTATTACCACCCACCATACCCCATCGAGGCTTGGACTCCACTAGATCTCTGAAAGTATGCTGTTGTATCTGCCACCAAGCCATCAGTTGCAGATCCTTTAAGTCCTTAAAACACTCCTACTTTTCATCCGTGTTCTTTGTTTCATTAACCGCTTGCCGACCGCCGCACGCCGATGTACGTCGGCAGAATGGCACGGCTGCGCAAATTGGCATACAGGTACGTCCCCTTTATTATGCACAGCCATGGGTACCGCATGGTCAGTTACTCCGTGATTGCGCCCGCGGGACCCGCGGACCCGATCGCCGCCGATGTCCCGCGATTGGGTCACAGAGCTGACGAACGGGGAGAGGTAAGTGTAAACAAACCTCTCCCTGTGCTTCCTAGTCAGACTATCACTGATCGTCTGTTTCCTGTCATAGGGAACGAGGATCAGTGACATCACATGCCAAGTCACACCCACACGGTAAGAATCACTCCCTTGGGGCACAATTAACCCCTTCAGCGCCTTCAACAGGTTAACCCCTTCACTGCCAGTGTCATTTTCACAATAATCAGTGCATTTTTATAGCACTGATCGCTGTAAAAATGGTCCCAAAATAGTGTCAAGTGTCCGATGTGTTCGCCATAATGTCGCAATCACAATACAAATCGCTTATCGCCGCCATTACTAGTAAAAAAAATGATTATTTATAAAAATGCCATAAAACTATCCCCTATTTTGTAGACGCTATAACTTTTTTACCAAAAATATGTAGAAAAAATACGTATCGGCCTAAACTGAGGAAAATAAAAAAAAAATTGGATATTTTTGGGGGATATTTATTATAGCAAAAAGTAAATCTTGAATTTTTTTCAAAATTGTCGCTCTATTTTTGTTTATAGCGCAAAAAATAAAAACCGCAGAGGTCATCATATACCACCAAAAGAAAGCGCTATATGTGGGAAAAAAAGGACGCCAATTTTGTTTGGGACCCACGTCGCACGACCGCGCAATTGTCCGTTAAGGTGATGCAGTGCCGAATCGCAAAAAGGGGCCTGGTCCTTTAGCAACAAAATGGTCCGGGGCTTAAGTGGTTAATTTGATCTACATTATAAAGTAGTATGGAGTGCAGCTTAGTAAAGTTGGCTCTTTTTAAATTTAGTGTACTTATACCTGTGTCTCCCTTTTCATATAATTTATGGCAAACATAATTACTCTGTAATCACTATTTCCTTATCCCTTGCTTCCACATCAGCTCAGTGTTGTTTGTAATTCGTAGGACCAGCAGAGCATTATTTCTATTTGGGGCTTCCACCGTTTGATTCATGAAATTGTCCTCCATCACTTTCACAGAAACTTTAAGCCTCAGTTGAGTGTGCAGTTCCATCTACTCTTGACATACAGGCACATCCCTCCCTCTCTTCTACCTACCCTGTCTCTCCCATACAGGGTGTACCCCTGGACAGTCACATGCCAGTCACTTGAGCTCCCAAACCAGGTTTCTGATATTCCCACAAAGTCAAAATCCTCCCTCATGTAGCAGAAGTTCTAGTTCTTCTATTTTATTAACAAGACTTCTAGCATATACATGTAGCGCCCCCCTACTTTCAGTATGGGCACTACGCTAAAGTTAGTGGGGAATGGGAGAGTTACCTTGCTCCCATTCACTAATTTTTTTTAATTTTTGGGACTTCTGTCATTCCAGAAATGTCCGCTGGGTCAGTCTATGGTCCAGGGATGCAATATCATCCCTGGCCAGCAGTTGGCGCCAGAGGGATTCTGGCAGAGCAAGTTTTCCCCAGCAGCCAATTAGAGAAGCTTCTTCCTCGCAAGGCATGCTGGGGAAGGGTATATCTGTGACAGGGGTCATGTGTTCTAAAATCTTCGCGGGGTCACCGTTCCAGGTGCGGCATCCACCTTCAGGGTGTGCACATCCATGGACCCCACCGGCGTGGCCCACCTGGCCAGAGTTGCAGTCTACAAAAACCCTCATCCGGAGGTACAAGGGGACCCCAGTGACTTGCTGGGTTCCCAGTTCCACTGAAAGGATCCCAGGCTGGGTGCCATACAATTGGGGAGTCGGTTTGAGGAGGACCCGGGGGCAGGTCGTCCAACAGAGCCTGAACAAACCAATTGGGGATCCGGTGACCAGAGTGCTGACAGGTATGTTGCTGTCATCTGGTGACCAATGGAGAAATCTACTGGGAGGATTTGCTTCATTTATCTACCTAGCTCAGTTATTGTCCTTGGCCCGTGAGACAGGCCCGCATCCTCCCAGGAAACCTAAGTGACACCTTGGCTGCCAGACTTATGCAAAGGAGTCTGTCCGGGGGCACTTTACCCACTCAGATAGAGTGGCGACGAGTTACAAATTGGTACTATGCAGATCAGTACTGACTGCTCCATTAAATATCCAGGTCTGATACTGCAAAGTTCTCTCCTCTCTTTCTCTTCATCAACTTTGACCTTCCCAACTGGTGTTGATGTTGGCCGTGTTGGGCCTGCAAAATAAAGCATTGAGAAAACTTTATTCACTGTCTGGACCTTCGCTCATTGCTTCTGTTCTCACTATTACACCCCTAGACAACGCCAGGGTAACTTAGCAGGCCGATCCCAAAATCAACCAGCGGCTCCTTCGGGGGTGAGCGCTACATACATCATATACAGACTTTTATGCAGGTTGTATCAAATTATAGGTGTGGCTAGATAACAGCAGTGGTTATGTACACAGGTTTAACATGTAGTGTTAAGGCCTCATTCACACAGATGGTACTCTCTACCACTCAAAAGCGATTTGCGGGGTATCACTTTTCAGAGGGCAGTAGAGCAACAGCTACCAGGCGTGCAGGAGGCAATACTTTCGCTACCTGAATGCCCATTCTTTTCATAAGAACTGTTATCGTCTATTGAAACACTGCGCCAGAACCATGAGCGCAGTTGCATATGCAGCTACACCTTGTCTGGCTGTGTCCACTGTGCCCCATGGAGCCTTTTGATTGTGCCCTTAGTAGCCAAATCCACACCATCTTCCACCAGAGACAATGTCCTTGTTGAATCTGTATCTAAACTAAAAAAACAAAAACAAATAGTAAGGGAACACTGCTGAACAAAATGTATATCTGATTGATAGCTGGCTGTTTTTTTCAAGAAACGTTTTCATAATTTTTTTTATATATTCATTTATAATGTAGCACCCTCCTAATTACGTTAGTAGTAAGAAGCTAGGCAAATTTAGTTATTTTTAACTTCTCTGTAGTCAGTAAAGCAGTTGTTGATTGCTTTTGTCTGTTCTGGGTCTCATAGACTGCAGGTTTGATTTGCTCTTCTGTTTTCCAGAGGCTTCTGGAACATAGAGGATGGAGCAAGGCAGGTCTCGAGCTGAATATTTATGTGCTCCATCTAATCCCTGCGGAGGTGTGCCTATAAAGTGGCTGGAGAGACATATAAATAGTTTGAGATTTAGAACAGCTCCTTCTTCCTCTCCCTGTTGGAGGGAATTCACCCATCTGGATAGGGGAGGGGGTGGTGGCTGCCCTCACTCACAGTAGCTATCCTGAGTCCAGCAGTCATTCAATGAGGTCCCAGCTCTGACAGAGCTGGGGGGCTATTCCTTGGGATCCCTTTTTGAAGCTAGTCAAGGGATTCCTCACTTGGGAGCCTGGTCTGGAGGACTCGCTGAATAGTATCCAGTGGACACTGGAAGATGGCATTTGGTGCTCCTCTGACATTTTTCAATTTCCAAATCTTGGGCTTTAGTAACTGTGTGCTGCATTCCTCTGGGTGGACGAGCCTACAAAATTCCTGCCTGGGATAGTTTCTAGACATGTGCACTGCCAAAAAAAATTGTTGATTTTGTTTTATTCGGAAATTCAAAAATACCATTTTCAAAATTTTAGATTTTTAAAAATTTTCAAATTCCGAAATTTATTCCGAAATTCGGAATTTTGAAAATTTAAAAATGGGAAATTTTGAAAATTTGGTTTTTCGAATTTCTGAATTTTCAATTTTTTTTTTTAAATTCGAAAAATCTAAAATTTGGAAATTCAAGAATATTGAAATTCGAAAATTCCGAAATTGAAAAATTTGGAAATTCGAAAATTTGGAAATTCGAAAATTCGAAAATTTGGAAATTCGAAAATTCCGAAATTTAAAAATTTGGAAATTCAGAAATTTCGAAATTCAGAAATTTCGAAAGTAACTAATTTGTCAAAATTCGTTAAAAAAATAATTGCACATGTCTAAATTCGTTTTCAAAGAAGGGATTTATGTACAAGAATCTGCATAAAGACTACGCTAACGTTTGGCGTTAGCGTTTTGGCAGCTGTAAAAATGTCCTGTGTGCATGAGCCCTTAGTACAACAGCTAGTTTGTTCTCACTGTTATAAGTGTTTAAGTTTCACAGCATTTATTTTCTATCAATATTTGCTATTTCATGGTAGCGTGGACGGGTGATTATCATTATCAAAAATGTATCACGGACAGAATCGCAGAAATTCCACTTGTTCCACATAATCCACGTAGGTGTGAATGGAGCCCTACATGGTGGTGTGAGAAACTTTGTATTATACAGAAGATAGTTTGGAAGGCTGTTTGTTTTTGTATCTGTACAGCCACTGTGTCCCCATAGAGTAACACAGGCTGCCTGCAAGCAGCTCCAGGTGGCTTCAGCCACATAAACAAACAGCCCATTTGTGCTGTACAAGCCACAACACCCATGTGAACAATGAAGCTTCAACTGACTGTTTTGACTTTTGCATGTATGCATGTCGTGATGAGCTTTCATGCGTTTACATGGGCTGTGCTGAAAAAAGTAGGGTCTGTTGAACTTTTTTTTTTTTTTCAGTACAGGGAAGGGCACCACAGGTGTGAACTGCTTTTATTGAAATACATTGCTTTTACAATGTATATAAGTTGGCATATATTGATCGTGGCATTTCAGGGCATCTGGTCTTAATGGAGCCTTAGGGCCCATTCACACCATTGTGGTGCATTAGGGTAGTCTAAAAAAAAAAAGGTGCATGTACCATTTCTGGCAACACAATGAATGTTGTGCTGTGACATACATCTGTTAGTAAGGTGTGTTGTGGTGCCATTCAGAATGATTTTTTTTGCCGCACGTTACTGCATCACGATAGTGTAAATGGGCCATTAAAGTGTAAGAACCAATTTACACCAAAACACCACTGACGGGCAGTGACGGCCGGCCGCTCATACAGGGCACAGCCCCCCTAATCATGCCGGATGCATGAATTTCAATGGGTTTTCTTTTTTCTTTTTTGGAAGCCTGAGGCTCTTATTGGGTTCAAAAGGGGACTGTGCCCTGAGCCCACCCAGTTGTGTATATCTTCCCGCTTCTCCTCGCGGCCAATCGGGAAGCGGGTCCTATGATCCGATTGGCCGCAACTACCAAGCCCTGATTGGACAGGAGGAGAAGCGACTGCTGGGACTTATTGGAGACGCAGGGGGGAAGTTGCAGAAGTGCGTGGTGGAGGGCCTGGCGGGCGACTGGCAAGTAAAGCGGTGATTGAGCGATGGGGGGGGTTGTGGGTGGCTGGCTGGGAGGCTAGCAGGATGAGAGGGGGTTGCAGCCCCCCCAATAAAATTAAACACTAACCGCCACTGCAAAACGCTCGCAAGGCACGTCCCATGCACATTTTCTGCACCACACTGCCCTTACAAGATGTGCGTGGGTGCAAATTAATTGTTAATGGCACCCAAAACGCATCTCGAAAACGCACTACACTTGCAGCCACCAAATTGCATGGTACCGCAGCACTATGCGGTTTGGTGTGGTGCAAGTATTGCTTGCACTAGTTTTTGCACATGCAGTGCGTTTTGCAACCTATTCAAATGAATGGGCTGCCAAAAAACAGACCATATAGGAATGCACAGAAAGGCGTTCTGGTGTGATCCGGCCCTAACTCCAGATGTTTTTTCTTTTTAGTTGTAGACAAAGCATAAAACACTTAGGGGGTAATCCACAAAAGGGATACGCCGGCGTATCTACTCATACGCCGTTGTATCCCTGTTTCTATCTATGGAACTGATCCACAGAATCAGTTTACCATAGATAGGCAGAAGATCCGACATGTGTAATTGAATTACACTGTCGGATCTTAAGGATGCAATTCTAGGCCGGCCGCTAGGTGGCGAGGCCATTGCGGCCGGCCTAGAATATGCAAATGAACACTTACGGCGTTCCACGAACGTTCCGACGGGCCCGTCGCGCTAAATCTACATCGTTTACGTCGAGTTACGCCGCGTAAAAATAGGGCTGAGTCCTATTTGACTAAGCCCTATTAAGTATGGCTGTCGTTCCCGCGTCAAAATTTTCAACTCTACGTCGTTTGCGTAAGACGTTTGTGAATGGCGCTGGACGCCATTTACGTTAACATCTAAGCAAATGACGTCGGAGCGACGTCAGTTAGCGCAATGCACGTCGGGTAAGTTACCCGACGGAGCATGCGCAGTACGTCCGGCGCGGGAGCGCGCCTAATTTAAATGGGACTCACCCCATTAGATTCAGCACGCCTTGCGCCGGACGGATTTGAGTTACACCGCCGCAAATTTCCAGGTAAGTGTGTTGTGGATCGATACCTAACTTAGGAAATTTGCGGCAGTGTAACTTAAATCACTTAAGTTACGTTGCGCTGCGGGGCTGTGGATTTGGCCCTGTGATCTTTCTGTACAAACAAATGTCGACCAGCCCAACCTATAACTAATGCAAGGAGTACATGGAAGGGCGACGCACATCAAAAAAGAACAAAAATTCCCAGGTCACTTACCAGTTAGCCTGCGATAAAACCAAATTGACCCTAACAATTTACATTAAAAACAAGGGGTTAAGTCACGCACATTTGCAAACACGTGTGATGCACACGCGATCATTTTTCGGGGTTGTAAAAAACAAAGTTTTTTTAAAATGTAATTTAAAATGATTGTGTGTGGGCTTCAGAGCATTTTTCAGGTTTTGAAAAACTACAATTTTTTTTTCGAACATGCTCTATTTTTTAACGAAGTTTTAAACTATGTTGTTTTTCGGGTTGTAAAAAATGATCGTGTGTGGGCTTTAACGACGTGAAAAACCCACGCATGCTCAGAAGCAAGTTATGAGACGGGAGCGCTCGTTCTGGTAAAACTACCGTTCGGAATGGAGTAAGCACATTCATCACGCTGTAACAGACAGAAAAGCGCAAATCGTCTTTTACAAAAACGAAATCAGCAAAAGCAGCCTCAAGGGTAGTGTCATCCGCATGGAACTTCCCCTTCTTAGTGCCGTTGTACGTCACTGCGCTTTGCTAGAGCATTTTTTTTCCACTATCGTGTGTAGGCAAGGCCGTTTTAACCTCCCTGGCGGTATGATTATTTCATAAAAAAGGTGCTGAAAGCGGTACCATTATTTGCAAGGAAATTTGGCGTTTTATACTGTAGGCCTGTAATTTTTAGGAATAACTCACTTAAAAATGTTTATGACGAATTTCAAAACAAATCGCTATCACACAATTCTGCAAGTGATTATAATTTATTATCGCTGTTTTCTAGCTGCTCTAAAACCATTTTTGACATAAGGGGACACTTTTGGACAATCTACAGTTTGCAGGCAGAAAGAACAGTTTTTATTATACAAAAGTACATGTAGGGCACTGGGCAGACCCCTAGGGACAAAGGGGGTGTGTATTTTTTACATACAGTACTGTAATCTATAAGATTACAGTATACTGTATGTATTGTGCTTGTTTACCTTTTTGAATTTGTCGCCGTTCTCCGCCCCCGTGCGTCGTAACGTCGCAGGGAACGGAGATCAGCGGCACAGGAGGACACTGTGTGAATCGAGCGAGGTCCCGCTCACTCACACAACGCGGCGGCATCGCTGGATCCAGGGACAAGGTAAGTAACTTTGTCTCTGGCTGCAGCGTGGCAAGCCCGAGTCTGACTCGGGGATACCGATTTTAGTATAAAAATCTTACCCCGAGCCAGACTCAGGAACGCCGCTAGGAAGGTTAATGATGAAGGTTTTTATAGTTCTTTGATCTGCTAACCATTTTAAATGTTGAACTGTTCCGCTGCCTGTGTGTTTTTTTGGTTGTTGCTGTATTGTTGTTCTCGGCACATCGAGGCCTACGGGTAACTGACTGCGTTTTGTACCATTTTGTACTTTTAAGAATTTTAATAAATAAATAAGTTGAAAAAAACATTGGGCCAGATCCTCAAAAGAGATACGCAGGCGGATCTGCTGTTCCGCCTGCGTATCCCTGTTTCTATCTTTGGAACTGATCCACAGAATCAGTTTCCAAGAGATAGACAGAAGATCCGACATGTGTAAGGGACTTACACTGCCGGATCTTAGGATGCAGTACCGCATCCGCCGCTGGGGGCATTTCGCGTCGAAATGCCGCTTCGGGTATGCAAATTAGCACTTACGGAGATCCACGAAGCTTTTCAGCTTCGTTTTTTCTCCGTAAGTATTAAGTTGCATGTGTAAAATTAGGGCTGCTTTTACAAAGTGTAAACTGTTTACACCTTGTAAAAGTAGACCCTTCTTACCCGCGACGCTGTTATTTTTTTTTTCCCGCCGTATCTTTTTTTTTCCCGACGCAACTTTTTTGACCCGGCGCGATTCACGAAGCTCGGCGTAACGTAATTTCGCGCTATGCACGTCGGGAAAATGACGTCACGAGCATGCGCAGTACGTCCGGTGCGGGAGAGCGCCTAATTTAAATGGGACTCGCCCCCATTTGAATAGGAACGCCTTGCGCCGGCGGAATTTAAGTTACACACACGAAAATTTCTAGGTAAGTGCTTTGTGGATCGGGCACTTAGGTAGAAATTTTCCGGCAGTGTAACTTAAATGGGAAAAGATAAGTTACGGCGGCTGGCTGTGGATCTGGCCCATTGTTTTTTAGAGAGGCTGAAAAATGTCATTTTTTACAACCCGAAAAATGATCGTGTGTACGCGGCGTAAGGCTCCATGTACACAGGACGCTTTTACAACTGCTCCTAAATGGTTAAACTTGACAGATAGTAACCCACGTTTAAAACATCAGTTTTGCCGCGTTTAGCGGCGTTTGCGTTTAGAAGCGTTTCAATAATTTAAATAAAATGGCTAAAAACACATAGAAACTAAACGCGTATTACCGTGTTTAGCCACGTTTAGTTGCGCTTAGCGTCTGAAACGTGGAAATCTGCGTCTGAACCCATTTTTTTTTGCTTTCAAAGAATCGCTGTTAAACGCAGCTGCCTAAACGGCAATAAACGAGACTGTGTACATGGTCACATAGGATAACATTGAATGAGTTCAGGGGCAGTTGAAAAAAGCGTTCAACTGCCTCTGAATGTACGTTTAGCAGCGTCCCGTGTACATGGGGCCTTAGCCGCAGTGGCCATTCCAGAGCACCCCAGCGTACTGCGGTCCTAGCTCTATAATTTTGAGAGTACAGGGGATGACCTATAGATCTTACCCCAGGTTTTTGTTCTGTGGCCCCTATAGGGAAGACATTTTCCCCCCGCTTGTGCCAGCACACGAGACACAGAGCACTGAATGTCACAAGTTATTTCTGATCTGAAGGGCTGGACGCTAATTTCCCTTTGCTACGCTCCACGAGGCTTATGATTTGCAATACAACTCCTCTTTCAGAAAAAAAAAAGAGTCTACTTCTGTCTTTTCATGTCAGCTGGCTCCCTCTAATCAATGTGTGCTGACATTTCCACCCTCACTTCAAATTGTCAGCGGGCTAGTGTGCGTGCGCGTGTGTCATCCCCTGTACTGCAGTGATTTTAATGGAACAGTCTATTCTACAAGCCAGGGTGGGGAGTCCGCTGGAGATGAATGCAGAGCTACAGGAGCAGGTGTCTCAGTGAGCATGCAGAACCCTGAGCCGGTTTTATACAGGGATTATTTTTTATGATTGTAGAGAAGGGTGCAGCGCACAGACCCTTGGCTCAGTGTCCCCTGTCACTGGAGTGTGGACGAGACCTGGCAGTTATACTGTACAGTTACTGTATTAGAATGTGCAGAGCAGGAGGGAAGGGAGGGTCAGGGGACATAGAGAAGGACCGGGAGCAGAAGGGAGACCGTGTAGTTTGTGGCAATCAAAAGGCATAGAGGGAATTCAATCTTAAAGCGTGCAAAGAGGTGTAGAAAGGGGCAGGAGTTTGTGACAGTTGGAAGAAGTGGATGCAGTCGTTGGAACTCTCTGTGACCAAGCATAACATGAGGACACGTGGGTGCTGAGCATTGGGACACTTCTAAGAATGGAGGAGGAAGGAAGACGTGATTCAGTCCAGAGTGTGGTCACCCAGAAGGTAAGAAACCCCCTTACCCCATCCTATGTCCTTCCTTCATTCTTCATTGTATAAAAATGGCAGTGATATTAACCACTTAAGGACCGGACCAATATGCTGCTAAATGACCCAAGGGGTTTTTACAATTCGGCACTGCGTCGCTTTAACAGACAATTGCGCGGTCGTGCGACGTGGCTCCCAAACAAAATTGGCGTCCTTTTTTCCCCACAAATAGAGCTTTGTTTTGGTGGTATTTGATCACCTCTGCGGTTTTTATTTTTTGCGCTATAAACAAAAATAGAGCGACAATTTTGAAAAAAATTCAATATTTTTTACTTTTTGCTATAATAAATATCCCCCAAAAACATATATATAATTTTTTTTTTCCCTCAGTTTAGGCCGATACGTATTCTTCTACCTATTTTTGGTAAAAAAAATCGCAATAAGCGTTTATCGGTTGGTTTGCGCAAAATTTATAGCGTTTACAAAATAGGGGATAGTTTTATTGCATTTTTATAAAATTTTTAATTTTTTTACTACTAATGGCGGCGATCAGCGATTTTTTTCGTGACTGCGACATTATGGCGGACACTTCGGACAATTTTGACACATTTTTGGGACCATTGTCATTTTCACAGCAAAAAATTCATTTAAATTGCATTCTTTATTGTGAAAATGACAGTTGCAGTTTGGGAGTTAACCACAAGGGGGCGCTGTAGGATTTAGTGTTCACCTAGTGTGTGTTTACAACTGTAGGGGGGTGTGGCTGTAGGAATGACGTCATCGATCGAGTCTCCCTATATAAGGGATCACTCGATCGATGCAGCGCCATAGTGAAGCACGGGGAAGCCGTGTTTACATACGGCTCTCCTCGTTCTTCAGCTCCGGGGAGCGATCGCGACGGAGCGGCTATAAACAAATAGCCGCGCCGTCGTCCCGGATCGCTCCCCAAGGGAACCCGACCGCCGCATGTAGCGCGGGGGGGGGGTCCCGATCGGACCCCCGACCCACGTCTAGGCAGGCACGTACAGGTACGTTGATGTGCCTGTCCGTGCCATTCTGCCGACGTATATCTACATGCGGCGGTCGGGAAGTGGTTAATCTATGAACACGGTTCATTTGGTCATTTGCACTTTGTTTGCTCTACATACACTATACATTATTACTAAAAGTATTGGGACACCTGCCTTTACACGCACATGAACTTTAATGGCATCCTCGTCTTAGTCCGTAGGGTTCAATATTGAGTTGGCCCACCCTTTGCAGCTATAACGGCTTCAGCTCTTCTGGGAAGGTTTAGGAGTGTGTCTATGGGAATGTTTAACCATTCTTCCAGAAGCACATTTGTGAGGTCAATCACTGATGTTCGACAAGAAGGCTTGGCTCGCAGTCTCCGCTCTAATTCATCCCAAAGGTGTTCTATTGGGTTGAGGTCAGGACTCTGTGCAGGCCAGTCAAGTTCCTTCACCCCAAACTCGCTCAGCCATATCTTTATGGACCTTGCTTTGTGCACTGGTGCGCAGTCATGTTGGAACAGGAAGGGGCCACCCCCAAACTGTTTCCACAAAATTGGGACCATGACATTTCTCTTGGTATGCTGATGCCTTAAAGGGTCACTAAAGGCAAAAAATATTTTTTTTAAATAACAAACATGTTATACTTACCTCCACTTTGCAGCTCATTTTGCACAGAGTGTGCTTCTGGGGTCCCTCGGCGGCTGTATTGGCTCCTCCTCGCAAAAGCTTTCCACCTTGAAGCGAGCAAGCTCGCATGGTGGAAAGCTTTTGCGAGCGCTCTCCTGTGATACAGATACAGCAGGATCACAGGGACACACGCGGGACTTTCAAGGGGTCAGGTAAGTAAAACGGGGGTTCGTGGGGGGGGGGGGGGACGGTACCGTCGGATGTTTTTTCACCTTAATGCATAGGATGCATTAAGGTGAAAAAACATTTACCTTTACAACCCCTTTAAGAGTTCCCTTTACTGGAACTAAGGTGCCAAGCCCAACCCCTGAAACAACCCCACACCATAATCTCCCCTCCACCAAATGATTTGGACCAGTGCACAAAGCAAGGTCCTTAAATCGATGGGCACGTTTGAGCTGGAGAAACTTGACTGGCCTACACAGAGTCCTGACCTCCACCAGATAGAACACCTTTGGGATGAATTAGAGCAGAGACTGCGAGTCAGGCTTAGTCGTCCACATTAGTGCCTGACCTCCCAAATGTGCTTCTGGAAGAATGGCCAAAGGTTGGGGCAAACTCAATATTGAACCCTACGGACTAACACTGGGATGCCATTAAAGTTCATGGGGCAGATTCACATACCTCGGCGTATCTTTCCGCCGGGCGCAGCGTATCTAAGATACACTACGGCGCCGTAACTTATTTTTTTTCGAATCCTCAACGAATTTGCGCCGTAAGTTACGGCGGCGTAGTGTATCTTTGGTGGCGTAAGGGCGCGGAAATCAAATGGATGTGATGGGGGCGTGTTTTATGTAAATACGTCGTGACCCGACGTAAAAGACGTTTTTTTTTAACGGAGCATGCGCCGTCCGTGGGGGTATCCCAGTGCGCATGCTCGAAATTAAACCGGAACAAGCCAATGCTTACGACGGTGACGTCATTCTACGCAAATCCCTATAAGCGAACGACTTACGCAAACGACGTAAAAAATTCAAAATGCGAGGCGGGAACGACGGCCATACTTAACATTGGGTACGCCTCATAATAGCAGGGGTAACTATGCGCCGGAAAAAGCTGAACGCAAACGACGTAAAAAAATGCGCCGGCTGGGCGTACGTTCATGGATCGCCGTAACTAGCTAATTTGCATACTCGACGCGGAATTCGACGGAAACGCTACCTAGCGGCCGCCGAAAAAATGCACCTAAGATCCGACGGCGTACTAATATAGGGGGTTATTTACTAAAGGCAAATCCACTTTGCACTAGTTTGTAAAGTGCACTTGAAATTGCACTGAAAGCTTGGAAGTACAGTCGCTGTAGATCCGAGGGGGACATGCAAGGAGATTAAAAAACATTTTATCTTGCACATGATTGGATAATAAAATCGGCAGATCTACAGCGACTGCATTTCAAAGTGCAATTTCACTTGTAGTGCAAAGTGGATTTGTCTTTTGTAAATAACCCCCATGGTGTATGTGCATTTTTTTATTTATTTGTTTTTATTTTAGAAATAGGATCATGTAATAATACAATGTACTTTGGATATAGTAGCCTAAAAGAACAACCATACAGGTGACAGTTGAGATAGTACTCAAAGAACACATAGATACACTGTAAATAGGCGAGTAGAAAGAAACTATCCATTTGTCACAGGTCATCCTCCTGTATAATGTGTAAGTGAGCAAATGTCACCAGGGTGCCAACCCAAGAGAGTTGAATTAATGCCTAGCATCCACATTTTTACCAATGAGGTCATAGAGGAACCAGGGTGGAGTCCACATGCTAGAAATGGGGGGAGTAGGGACATATACTAAGCAGATTTGTTGGGAAATAGCGTAGGTGGCAGTAGGAGCATATGGATCGGTAAGGGAAGAACATGGGGAGAGTTAGAATGGGGTAAGCCCTAAAAGTTGGATACCTCGAAACTGGCAAGAGTTGGAAAGCCCTACAATAAGAGAGTGGATTAAAAAAGCGGAGGAGACACATATAGGCCGATTCAGAAAGACTTAGGCTGGCGTATCAGTAGATACGCCAGCCTAAGTCTGAATCTGCGCCAAAGCACATTTAAGCGTATTCTGGTAACCAGATACGCTTAAATTAGGCTAAGATACGAGCGGCGTAAGGCCCCGTACACACGTCCGAGGATCTCAACGGGCAAAACACATAATTTTGCTCGTCGAGTTCCTTGTGACGCCGTCGAGGATCTCGGAGAGCCAAGTTTCCTCATTGACTAACGAGGAAATAGAGAACATGTTCTCTATTTGGCCCGACGACTTCCTCGGCCAAAAGTGTACACACCACCGGGTTTCTCGGCAGAATACGGCTCTGATCGAGTTTCTGGCTGAATTCTGCCGAGAAACTCGGTCGTGTGTACGGGGCCTTAGTGTCTTACACCGTCGTATCCTAAAGTGTAATTTTTAAGCTGGCCGCTAGGTGGCGCTTCCATTGCGATCAGCGTAGAATATGTAAATCACTAGATACACCTATTCACGAACGTACGCCCGGGCGACGCAGTACAGATACGCCGTTTACGTAAGGCATTTTCAGGCGTAAAGTTATTCCATCAAATAGCTGGACTAGTAATGTTAAGTATGGCCGTCGTTCCCGCGCCGAAATTTGAAAATTTTACGTTGTTTGCGTAAGTCATCCGTGAATAGCGCTGGACGTAATTTACGTCCACGTCGAAACCAATACGTCGTTGCGGCGTACTTTGCCGCAATGCACACTGGGATATGTACACGGACGACGCATGCGCCGTTTGTAAATAACATCAATCACGTCAGGTCACCCCCCATTAACATTAAACACGCCCCCTCAGCCAAATTTGAATTAGACGCGCTTACGCCCGCCACATTTACGCTACGCCGCCGTAACTTAGCAGGCAAGTACTTTGTGAATACAGTACTTGCCTTGCTAACTTACGGCGGTGTAGTGTAAATACGATACGCTACGCCGCCGCAAGGATGCGCCCACATACCTGAATCCAGCTAATAATATGGAATATTTGAGATATAGTGGGGAAGAAGAAATGGAGGATTTTGCAAATAAATGGAGGGACTGCATGGAATTCAAGATAACAGGAGATATGTGGTGATGGTGGGAATAGAGGAAGAGGGGAGGCAGGGAACAACGCTAGTTGGGAGATGACAAGCAAATGGGAGAGATAATGAGAAAGGACGGGGAGGGGAAATGTTAATGCCTCGTACACAAGATCGGAATTTCCGATGGAAAAAGTCAGACAGACTTTTTCCATCGGAAATTCCGACCGTGTGTATGCCCCATCGGAATTTCCGATGAATTCCATCAGAGTTTACATAGAGAAGATGTTCTCTTTTCCTCTGATGAAATTCCGATGTGAATTTGGTTGGACAAAGGTCCGATCGTGTGTACGGGGCATTAGATAAAGTGTATCAATTATGCTGCTTATTGTGACAATTAACAAAGAAATAATAATAATAAAAAAAAGTCAAATAGTTTCTGGCCAATAGCAGATAAAAAAAAAAGATTGGGGGTAAGCCAGGCAGGAATTATTCGATACTCCGCTGTATTATAGAAAGATGGGATGGGTAAGAGAAGAAATGTGAGAGCAATAGGATGGTCAGGCATCTTGAGGTCAAAGGATAAAGATCAAATTGGGGGATTGTAGTGAAAAAGAAGGATCAAAATATATAATAAAGTGTGCCAGTTAGATGATGTTTTTTTTTTTTTTTTGTATGTTCCTACAATTTTTTTTTTTTTATTGTACTTTTAAAAATGACTTTGCGAAGAGCCGGTGAGAGAAATGGGAGGGGAAGGTGTCACTTTGCACTTCTCTTATGCCGCGTACAGACGGTCGTTTTTTGTGATGAAACAAAACGACGTTTTATGTGATGAAAAAAAACGACGTTTTTGAAACTTCATTTTCAAAAACGACGTTGCCTACACACCATTGTTTTTCAAAATGCTCTAGCAAAGCGATGTTACGTTCAGCACGTACGACGGCACTCTGTTCCATTGAAGCTCGCTTCATAACTTGCTTCTAAGCATGCGCGGGTTTTAAAACGTCGTTTTCAACGTCGTTGTGCCCACACACTATCATTTTAATTGACACAAAAAACAACGTTTTGAAAAACGACACAAAAAATTCGAGCATGTTCGAATTTTTTTATTGTCGTTTTTCAGAAGACATAAAACAACGTTTTCCCCACACACGGTCATTTTAAATGACGTTTTCAAAAACGTCGGTTTTTTTTCATCACAAAAAACGACCGTCTGTACGCGGCATTACCCCTTTATTTTGCTGGTTGGCTTGTTTTCTCATTCCT
Source organism: Rana temporaria (assembly GCF_905171775.1). Classification (NCBI taxonomy): domain Eukaryota; kingdom Metazoa; phylum Chordata; class Amphibia; order Anura; family Ranidae; genus Rana; species Rana temporaria. Next base: position 147,135,496 of record NC_053497.1, on the reverse strand, counting down.
GACCAGCCTGCTTCCCTGATCTGTTGTCTTGCACCTCCCACTGGGTACTTTAGTTGTCAAATCTTTAAAAGTCTCCAACTCTCATCCAGATCATGACATGGGCAGAGTACTTTTGGAGGTTACTATGTGGGACAGGAAGTTTTACTGAGGAAGGACTGCTGTCCCTGTTGTCCATCAGGAAATGTCAGATGTTTGGCTGTAATTCTGATCAACTGGCTTCAATTCTTTGGGTCAGTGACCCAGCACAACAACCTGTTCTGGGTTAGACCCCTTTCACACTGAGGCGCTTTGCAGGCGCTCTAGCACTAAAAATAGCACCTGTAAAGCGCCCTGAAAGAGTGCCTCCGTTCACTCCAGTGTGAAAGCCCAAGTGCTTTCACACTGGAGTGGTGCACTGGCAGGGCGTCAGAAAAAGTCCTGCCAGCAGCTTCTTTGTAGCGCATTAGGAGCAGTGAACTCGCCGCTCCTAAAGTGACCCCTACCCATTGAAATCAATTTTTTTGGCCGCTAGCTAGGGTTAAAAGCGCCCCGATGACATCCGAAAAGCGCCGCTAAAACGACGGTTAAAGCGTTGCTAAAAATAGTGGCATTTTTACCACCGACGCCCGGGTGCTTTCAGTGTTTAAAGCAGCCTTATGCCGCATACACACGGTCGTTTTTTGTGATGAAATAAAACGACATATTTAAAAACGTCATTTAAAATGACCGTGTGTGGGGAAAACTTCGTTTTATGTCTTCTGAAAAACGACAAAAAAAAAATTCGAACATGCTTCAATTTTTTGTTGTTTTTCAAAACGTCGTTTTTTGTGTCATTTTAAATGATAGTGTGTGGGTAAAATGATGTTTAAAACAACATTTTTAAACCCGCGCATGCTCAGAAGCAAGTTATGACGCAAGCTTGAATGGAACAGAGTGCCGTCGTACGTGCTGAACGTAACCGTGCTTTGCTAGAGCATTTTTAAAAAACGATGGTGTGTAGGCAACGTGGTTTTTTAAAATGAAGTTTGAAAAACGTTGTTTGTTTTCATGAGAAAAAACAACGTTTTTTTACAAGACAAAAAACGACCGTCTGTACGCGGCATTAGAGTCAAAAAAAGTGAAACACAGCCAAGGAAATACTCTTTTTAGAAGGTCAATATTGTATTTCTTTCAGTGCAGGTTTTCTTTAAAGTGTATCTCTATTAGGATTAAAATCTTTACTCCGAAGCTATAAGAAATATTGACACCTGAACCCAGGGGATGTGTTTCACGGGCCTCTTGATCATGTGATCAGGGCCGCCATCAGGGGGGTACAGGCAGTACACCTGTAAGGGGCCCGGAGGTCTCCAGGGGCCCGGATGGCAACCCCCTTTAAAAAAAAAAAAATACATTTTTTTTTTTTTTTTAGGGGTCCGGAGGTTCCCAGGGGCCCGGAGGCCCACAGTGCCCCAGATGGCAACCCCCCTTTTTTTTATTTATTTTTTATATATATTTATATATTTTTTTATTTCTTTTATTTTTTATTTATTTTTATATATAATAATATTATTATTATTATTATTATTATTATTATTATTATTATTATTAAAGGGCTCAGAGGTCCCCAGGGCCCCGGATGGCAACCCCCTTTTTTTAAATTTCTTTTATATATATATATATATATATATAATTTATTAAAGGGCTCAGAGGTCCCCATGGCCCCATGTGGCAAGCCCCCCCCCCCCTTTTTTTTGTTATAAATGTTTATTTTTTTGTTTATATATATTTTTATTATTATTTTTTTTATTAAAGGGCCCAGAGGTCCCCAGGGCCCTGGATGGCAACCCCCTTTTTTTTTATAAATGTTTTTTTTTTTTTTTATATATTTATTTTTATTTTTTTTTCATTAAAGGGCCCAGAGGTTTATTTTTTTTTATTTTTTTTTATTAAAGGTCCCAGATGGCAACCCCCCTTTTAAAAAAAAAAAAATATTTTTTATTTCTTTTTTTATTTTTATTAAAGGGCCCAGAGGTCCCCAGGGCCCCGGATGGCTACCCCCCTTTTTTTATAAATATTTACTTTATTTCTTCTTATTTTGTAAAGGCCCCCCCCCCCCCCCCCGTTTATCAATTCGCGGCTACCCCCCGGTTCTCTGCTCCAGGAGGGCCCATGCCTGAAGCTGTGTAAGGGGCCCCATAATTCCTGATGGCTGCCCTGCATGTGATCAGTGTAATTGGGTGTCACAATGATCATGTGTTTGGCAATTCATCATACTGGCTCCCATCGTTTGTGACCTGGAGCTGTTGGTGACAGTGTGGTCATGGTGATCAAGCACCAAACAGTTACATGTATATGTGGCAGCACAGAATAAGAACCACAGGCCAGAAAGGGTTAGGCAACAAAAAGATAACAACTAAATCTGAGCTCAAGACATGTATATAGGATCTATACATACAGGATAAAACAGCCT